>NW_014569586.1:517591-592042 GCF_001313835.1 Polistes canadensis
TTTTTTTTTTTTTTCTTCTTCTTACTTTTCGAGTATCGTTTTTTTATTAACGCTTTTCTCAGTTACAATTTTGATTACATACATATAATGTGGATCCTTCTTTAAACACATGTTTCCACTATGATACAAATGACGAGGATAAAAATTTGGAGTGCGTAAAAATGTAATTAGATGTCAATTATTCTTTTTTGTTTGTTTGTTTTTTTTCTTTCTTTCTTTGTTCGTTCACATTCTTGCTTCTCTTTGTATTACTTTTTATTGGTCATGGCGATAGGCCAGCTTTGAATGTATATTAATATAATATACCAATATGACCTATGTCCACATAAAAGAAGGTAAAGGGCAACTTTTTTCGCTCTCTCTTTCTCTCTCTCTCTCTCTCTCGTTCTCTCTTTTTTTAATCATTCAACGATCACAATTCGAATCGCTCCTAAATTGCGCTAATTTAATTCTTTTGTTTGTTTTTGTTTTTGTTTTTTTTTTTTAAATTTTCTTTTCGTTTTTTTCATTTTATTTCTTTTATACACTATCGGTGCACGTTGAGATCGCTAAAAATGAAGAAAAAAGAAAAAGAACCGACCAACTCGTTATCGGTAATTAGCGATACGTTGCGAAACGTGCAACCGATCAACAACCGTGTTTCACATCGACCAACAGGCACGGATTGGTGCCAAATTCAGAGGACGATATTTACAAAAGAATGATCTTTACAATAGAGAAGACTAATTATTATTTTAGAAATAAGAAATTATTAATATTACTATTATTATTATTATTATTATTATTATTATTATTATTATTATTATTATTATTTTTAATTAATATTATATTCTCTTAAAGTAAAATTAAAAATAGAGGATAGATTGAGCTAATAGAAAATCAAAGAAGGGAAGAAGAAGAAAGAAGAGGAAAAAGAGGAGGAGGAGTAGGAGGAGGAAAATGAAGATAGAAATAATTAATAACAAGGAACGATTAATGAAATAGAAAATGAAAGAAAGAAAGAAATAGAAACTGGTGAAGAAATAAAAATAAAAAAAAAGAGAGATCCTCTGAACTTGGAACGACGATAAGCCGTTCGTTTACTAACTCTTCTTCCCTTCTTTTTCTTGTTCCCCCCTTCCCCGTTATACACACAGGATTGATCATTTGTCAAGAATCGCTTGGAATACCTTCTCGTATCTCTTAAATAAAAGAGTGCTAGGTAAGTAGAGCATGGACATATCGATATCGGCTTAGGACCACGTTAACGAAGATTGCCAGATTACTTCATTCATCAAATGCTTTGTGTTACGTCTTTTATATTCTGAAAGAAAATCAATCATTTTCCCTAGATATCAAAAATGTCGATAGGTATTGACGTGTTTCGAATATTTCTCATTTTGTTATTTTTATCGCTAAAGTAATAAAGAAACAATCGTTTTTATATATATATATATATAACAAATGTTCTAATGAAATATTTGAATATTATAAATATAATGGTAAAAGACAAAATAAAAAACGACTCGTGTTATTATAATAGTTATCGGTTGAATTTTTTCATCCAAGAAAACCAATCTAAATTTGGCTCGGAATTTGAGGTTTACCATTGATCCCACGTAGAAACCACGATTATGCCGGTTAATTAACGCGAATGTTCGTGGCTGACCTTGCCGGTTAGAAGGAACAGCCCATTAAAATAATCGTAGGTGAAATTTGTCGAGCTAAATTTGTAACATAATAATACGAGGAGTAAATACTTTTAAAAATTATTATCTGCCGCGATATTTTTAAAAATTTCTCTTTTTCTTATCTTATATATTTTGCTCTTTTTAATTACGTAACGCAAGTGTTGAGAAGATAACGGCCATCTCGTTTTCTTTAGTGAACTTTTTCACGTATGAAATAACTCGGTCCCATACAGATAAATATTAGTCCAGCATCTATTTTCGATGAATTGTCAGCACTATGATTGATACTTTCACTTGATTCTCAGCTATAGTCGTGATCCATGCTTTCTTTCTTTCTTTCTTTCTCTCTTTTTCTCACTCTATCATACTTCCTCTTGTTCTCTCTTTCTATCTCACTCACGCGATCATTCTCTCTCTCTCTTTCTCTCGACTCTCAATTTAGGCTGGTCGCTTAGAAAAAGTTCCAGTTTATCTCTCCGTTTCCTCTCACTGACAATTAAAATTTTCTTTCCTATTACATCGTAATTTAATGTATTTTTCTGTCGTTTAAATTCAATTCACATTATTGGGGTATAATAATTAATTAATTCATTATAATAGTGTCATTATAATTCGTAATAATATACAACATTTTTCAATAAATCATTTATACTAGTACCCAATCGCATGCACGTGTCGAAATCGGTCACGTCTTCTCTCTCTCTCTCTCTCTCTCTCCCTCATACTATCATTCTCTCACTCAACCTCATTCTCTCTCTCTCTTTCTTATGCGCGTGTACATAAGCACAACACACGCACACTACGTGCTCTCTTACACTCTTACAAAGGGGAACACATACTATATATGCAAACAAATGTCATTGCATATACAAATACATATATATATTCCATATACAAATTGTAGTATATACAAATCATATATATGTATTTAACACAATCTGACATGTCTAGATATATATATACTATGTATTCACTCGTAAATCTCATACACAACCAAACTGTGAGACTAAACCGGCATCACATCTGGTTTATCTAATTAATTCATGATTTATCGCATGATTTTAGGATGTGTATGTATGTATAAGCGTGAGCCCGCACGCGCGTCTTTTCATTGTACGCGAATTATGTATCGTGCGTGTGTCTCTCTCTCTCTCTTTTTCTCATTCTTTCTTTCTTTTTCTCATTCTGATTTTCTCTCTCTCGTTCTCTTATTCTCTCTCTTAATCATTCATTAACTCATTCATTTTCTTCATCTTACATACATAGTGTACAAATGTCCGTGTTAGTAATATGTCTGTAATGTTTATTGTGCTACGATATAAGTTACATTGGCTCGCGTCCTATATCCTTCTTTATACATGATAATTAAAAAATGACATATTGACAATGCGCGTATTTTCTTCATATGTGTTGTACATTTGTGGTATACGTGTAACATAATTGCTGCGAGGGAAATGATTGGTTTATAAAACCGTTGAACACAACCAACACGACGAAATATTTTTGTTTCAAATGATTCCAGGTGCCTTCGTGCATATATACGCGTATATATATATGCATATGTATATGTATGTACTTTTTTTTATAGATATAATCTTTAATATACATGTCTTATCACCTCCCTCTCCTTCATTATCTTTCCTTCGTTATTTCTTTCCCATGAAAAAGAACAAATGGAAAAGAAATCGCAATAAAAACGCAACATTTTTAAACGTAAATCAGTCAAAATGTGGGACATGCATTTTACGCGTGGATGGATGTGTATATATATATATATATATGCGCGAGTGACTAATTTTCTATGTTCACAAGTGTGTACGTGTATTTTTTTTGTGTACATATTTAAAAACTCTACATCCCTCTCTTTCTTTCTTTCTTTCTTTTTCCATCTCTTTCACTCGCATACTCATTCTTTTGTTTCTCTCTCACGTGATTTCTGTAGAATTGTAGATCACCGCAGGAAAAAAAAAAAAAGTAATAAAGAAAGAGAAAGAAGAAAAAAGAAAGAAAAAAGTTCCCTCGACTGTGAAAGCGCAAAGTTCATGGACATGATGAAATGCCAACGTTCTATCCCTACCTTCTCTACACCCCCATACCTCATACCATTCCTATCGCTACCCCCACACCAACCCATTTTACCAACCGTGTCAAGTCTAAACGAGCAGGACGAACTTTGACCTATCGACAGCTCGGTTCCCCAGAGTCGTTCGATTCGGATAGATACATCGGTTACATACATATATACATACATACAGGCATATATACGTGCATACATACATATATACATACTGTCAAAGATATACGTATTACATAGGTATATCGTTTTATAGGCAGGATCAAACTCACTCACTCACTCACTCACTCACTCACTCACTCACTCACTCACTCACTCACTCACTCATTTACTCATTCATTCTAACTATTTCTTTCTTTCTCGTTTTTTTTCACTCTCTCTCTCTCTCTCTCTCCCTCTCTCTCTCTCTCTCCTTCTCTGTTCGGTTTAATACGCTTTTTTCGACCACCATAAAGAAAAATTAGCATACCGTTTGGCCTCCTTTTCTTCCTCCTTCATTTTCGCTTTTTTTTTGTCTCTATTTCCTTTCTCTTCGTTTCAATATAACATCTTTAAATTAATTTGATACCGCAAACAGAATTTCCGATATTTAGATAAGTATACACGTCGTGTGTCTTTTACTCGCGAAAAAGTTCGAATTTTTAAAGGAGTAGTCAATATAATATAGAGAAAGAATGATGGGATTAATCAAAAAAAAGAAGATGAAATAAAATAAAGTAAAATAAATGAGCATGGGTTTTTAATGATCAATAAAAACGCATTGAATCATTTCGTGATAAAAAGTAATGGAATAGAAGAAACTTTTTTTTTTATTTTTGCCAGCGTCGTAAATTTAAAGTTTCTTCGTTTATTTTGTTTATCCTTTTTTTTTAGAAAGAGGGGGGGGGGGTGCGGGGAAAAGAGTTATCCATTTCTTGCTCTTATCGGAAGTTGGTAGTTAACAATCGAAATAAAAAGAGAAAGTAAAGAAAGAAGAAAACTCGACAAACGACGACAATGACGACGACGACGACGATGATAACGACGAGGGGATGGGGAAGAGAGAGGAGGAGGAGGAGGAGGACTACGCTTTTTTTCTTCAAATTTTATCAATAATTAATAATAAAAAACAACAATGGGTGTAAAAATTGGATAGATAAAATGTATATATATATGTGTGTATATGTTTAAAACTCCATATATACATTTAATTCTGTTTATATTTAATGAAATAAATTTAATATATCCAAATGTTCTTGATCATTCCCGAAAGCGCATTAAAAAAAATCTCAGAGCGAGTGTTAGACTAATCGATATTTAAAATGATTTCTCTTGCTTTCTTTCTTTCTTTCTTTCTTTCTTTCATTTCTATATATCTCGTTTTTTCGAGGTCGTCAATGTTAATATTTTATTTTATTTATGATTATCTTTCTTTTCCATAATCGTCCCCAGGTTGTTGTACGAGGAAAAAGCTCCAGTAACAGGGATAATGGGAACGTAAGAAATCACGAATAGTAGTACAAAAATAGGAACAAATATAATGAGGAACGTATACGATGTAACGCGCAAGGAACTTCATGCAAAAATGATTTGCGTAAAATGTGTGTTGAGACTTCTGTGTGTGTATATGTGTGTGTGTGTATGTCTATCTATGTGCTTTTGTGTATGGGGATCGTTTACATATTCTCGCGCGCATTCATGGGATTTGTGTGTGTATGTATTTTTATGTGTGTCTGTATCGATGCCAAAATACACACGAACGCAACCAATCATCATACAATCATACATTCATAAATTTCATATACGCATACATACGTACATACATATATACATACACGATTGAATGTTTAAAAGAACAAAAATGTCGATTAACCATGCTATCCCGTCTTATTGTTATTAAGAACTTAATCGTCCATTTTTCGCATAATTCCACTTCATTAATATCGGCGAACATAAAATTCGTAACAAAATACGAGATATATTTTTTCTACAAATTCCGTCATTAGTGCATAAATCTTTTTATTTATAAAACATAATCCAGAGCGTAGGTACCTGTGGTGCTGTGTTAATATTTCCAATAAAATACGAACAAAGAAAAAAAAGAAAGAAATCAGGATTTTCGTAACAATTGGATGTTATGAATATTGAAAAGCTCTCTCTTTCCTATCTATTTTTTGTTTGTTTTATATATATATATATATCGACGTAAATTGTTCAATATCATTCTTATCGCCCAAGAAGAAGAAAAAAAATAAAAATAAAAACAAAAAATAAAAAAAAAAAATATAAAAAAAATATACGATGAAAAGAAAAAGAAAAATTATCTATACACTTTACAATTATGTTACATCTTAATATCGCTTGAACCTTTGGATGGAGGTTTCTTTCTTAAATTTTAGCGTGCAAAATTCTTGTTATCTTTTACCTTTCAAATTCTCTTTCTCTCTCTCTCTCTCTCCCTCTCTCATTTGTTCACAAGACATACATCACGCAACACGCGCACCATTTCATTCTCTCACTCTTTCTCTCTCTCTCTCTTTCTTTCTTTCTTTTTCTTTTCTCTTTTCGTGTTCTTGTCCTATTCTTTCACTTGCGCGCGCACGCACGGTAAATTAAATAACGATGATAAAATAAAAGAATAAAATTTTACTATGAGCCCATGGGACATTTAGGGTGGCCTGTGCGTTGGCGTTCGATCGGGCTCGACACTTAAAAAATTTTTTTTCTCAGTCGACGACGATGATTCTCTCTCTCTCTCTCTCTCTCTCTCTCTCTCTTTTTCTCACGTGAACACGAACACACACACATTCTCTCTTTCCAATTTTTTTATAATTTTTTTTTTAACATCATTCACATTTGCGCAAATATTTTCTGAAACGATCGTACGAAACTCAATCAAACTTTCTCTCTTTCTCTTTCTCTTTCTCTCTCTCTCTTTCTTTCGCTGTCATATACACACGCATGCATACACTTTCTCTCTTTCTCGTAAACTCGCATACGTTTGCACAATTACGTACTTATGCTATATTTTATCTCTTACAATAACGTTTTTTTTATCTTTTATATTCATTTATTCTATTAATTATATCAATACTGTTGACGGATAAGAGATTCTTCACAGCTCGCAATCAGAGCGGTGTTATCGTCTCTGTCGCGTGGGGCGCGTTTTTTTGTTTTGTTTTGTTTTTTTGTTTGTTTGTTTGTTTAATATTTATATATTTTTTTCACTTTTCTTATTATTTCCCCGCAATTTTTCGTTCTATATTTCTTTTCATTAATTTTTATTTTTTTTTTGTGTTACTTATTTTTTTTCCATCAGGACTTCTCTTCGCACAAGCCTCGCGCAAGTTCATCCCACCCGTTAACCCAACCTTTCGTATAATATATTCAAAAAAAAAAAAAAAAAAAAAAAAAAAAAAAAAAAAAAGAAAAAAAAATCTGGAAAAAAGTAGGAGAAAAAAATCACGCGCACACACACGTTTCTCATTCTTCTTAGCTCATTTTAATTCGAACATCATCGTTTTCCTCGTTCTTTTTCTTCTTCTTTTTTCTCTTCGTCTCTTCGTCTTCGTCCTCCTCTTCTTCTTCTTCTTCTCATTCTTCCATTTTTCCTTTGTGTTCACACGTAACAACATTATAGTTATTGTTTTTTCTCCTTTATTTTATCACACGCTAAATAGACGAGTCTCTCGCGAGAAATATACGAGGCTCGTTTCACCTTAACTAGCAACACATTAAAATGTTTGCACGGTGTCCCATAGAACTTCGCACATCGATCCGCATTTAATAAAGGAGCCACATATCTATCTAACTTTCTTTCTTTTTTTGTTTTTTTTTTTGTGTGTGTTTGTTTTTGACGCAACCGATGGTTCTTCTTCAATATTTCTTTTTTTCCCCTTGGCTTTCCTTATTTCACGAATCGGAAAACAACACCGTGCGTTACCCTCCCCGCCGATCGAGGGATAGAAATACGTATTTATTTATTTCGTAATCAAAAACAAGGAGAGAGAAAAAAGAAATTCGAACGAACAGGAGCATCATTGACTGCAGCAGCAAGAAGAAACGCGGTGTTCACGATCGAAGAAAGAAAAGATTTTGACGAATATCTGCGGTTTTAATCGACGCACGCGGCCCTTTTCTCTCTCCGTCTTTCTCATTCACGCACCATCATCGTAATTATTATAATATAATCATCATCATAATCATAATCATCATAATCATCATCATTATCATAATTATCATTATCATCATCATCATCATCATTATCATCATAAACATAATCATTCCCATCATTATCATTATCATCATCATCATCATCGTCTTAATCATAATCATTATCATCCTTATCATCATAGTCATCATCGTTATCGTCATCGTCGTCATCATCATCGTCGTCGTCATTACTATCATCATTATTTTAATCATCATCACTAACACACACGCTTTTAACAAACATACAGACTTATCTCATGGACGCTTATAAGAGTCCTCTCGTCATTATCGAGACGAGGTAGCGCGGGCAAAAGTCGAGCAACGGCAGCGACGAACAATGACGACGATGACGACGACGACGACGACGATGCTGAAGATGACGACGAAGACGATGACGACGATGACAATGACGATGACGACGATGACAACGACGACGACGACGATGGAGAAGGAGGAGGAGTAGAAGAGACACCGCAGATATAAACGCTTAATGTATAGACACATACATACATATATATATTAAACGCGCATATATGTATATATGTATGCAGGCGTATATCACTTGTGTCCGCGTTGGGCGAGGAAATACTCGATCTGCTGCAAACAGAGCAACTGTTGCACCAAGCTCTGCAGTGGGTCCTGGCTCTGGGATGGTTGAGTTTGCTGTCCCTGCTGTAACGGCTGCGTCAAGCCTCCACCAGTAGACTGAGCAGACGGTGGCAGCATCGTGCCCGGAGTCGACTGCTCGGCCAACAATTGTCGCTGAAGTTGTTGCGCTTGGTAATGGGCCACCGCGACCAAGTCGGAGGATTCCATCCCCATCGATGCGGCCGCAGCGGCAGCAGCACTCGCTGCCGCGGCTACATGGCCCAAGCGTGGATGATGGGGATGATGGTGTTGCTGATGCTCCGGATGATGATGGCTCGGTGGTGGTGGTGGTGGTGGTGGTGGTATGCCAGTTGCCTGACAAGAGAATGGAACGGTGCCGAAGGGTACGCCAACGTGCGACAACCTGCCGGCCGAAGAAGAGCCAGACGTGCAACCAGACGTGCACCCGGTACCGCAGCCAGGCGTACAGCCCGTGCCGCAACCGGACGTGCCAAGATAGCCGGTGGGGAGGTTCGGATTCTCGCCCCGCTAGGGAGCCACGTTTTTGGGCTTGCGCCCCCGTCGCCCTCTGGTGGGAGGGCGCGGGGACTCCTGGCCTCACTGGCTCACCGCGGGGCTCTTCTTGTCTTGCTGCTGCTGACTGCCATCCTGCGAACCCGCGACACCCGAAGATCCGCCTCCCTGCGTACCCTGGATGCCCTGTAACACGTCGCACACCAGATGCTCCGTTATAACTTCCGTTCCTCTACAAACCTCACGGTTTTCTGATGTGTTCTTCTACCGCCTCTCACCTATAGGAGCGCGGGCAGCTGCTCTTTAGCATCTCTAAATCGGAGTTAAGAAGACGGTTCTCTGTAGATAACCTAGTACTCGTGTTGATTTTATTTTAATTCAATAGAGGGTATTACCTGACTACCAGGTCCACCTTGCGGAGGTCCAGGACCAGGGCCACGGTCTGGTGGCCAAGAGTTACCCGGTGTTGGCTCCGAATGAAATTGATGAGGGTGCGGAGGCGGACCACCCGTCGCGTCGTGACTGTGTGGGTCTAGACTGTTCGCCGCATCGTATTGCGTATTTTCCAGCCTCGTTATCAAACGTTCATCCTCGTCACCAAATTCGCCACCCATCAGAGATGGCTCACCCACGACCATCACGTCCTAGATACAAATCAAAATTACATTTAACCATAAGCTCTTGACCAATGATATCATGAAATTCTATAAAATCGAATTTTATTTATTTTCAAGTAATATTGTAAACTTGCCTGCGACGCTAAAGAAAAATTTGGCCCCGGAGACCTCTTTTTACTTGGCGCAGGGGGAGCGTTGTTTCCCGGCCCGGAAGTGCTGCCCTTTCGCTTTCTTCTTTTACTTGCTGGCCTCTGAGATTCTAAAAAACAAAAATAACAAATGAATGAGTATCGTAAATCATTTTTGTCGTCGTTAGCCCGATGTAGCACTATAAGAGCCACGTACGGAATACACTGATAAAACCAAGTTCGCTACCCAGCTGTGGACCTTTCTTTTCGTAATCAAAGGTCTCTTACACATACAAGCACGCCATGCATCGATCGACAGACGATACACTCTTTCTCAAGCAATCTACGTATATACATATATATATATATATATATAAATGAATGTATGTATATACATATATTCCTTCTTATCATCTTTACAGAGAAACACGCTAGAATTATTCGCGCGCGAAACCGTCTGCTTCCTTCCATGATTTTAACGTCGACCCAGCTGGGAATGGTCAATTTTATAGGGGAAAGAGAGGGAAATGTGTCAGATGGAAATATTGTGTTAAGAATGTATGATAAAAGATCAAATTGGGGAATGATGAAATATATTCTTTATAAAATGGAAGAGATATATTATATATACGTATTTGATAATGTAAACGGGGGGGAGAAAAGTCGACGATATATCCATGGAAAGAAGAAGCATCGTTTAAATATAATTAATCGTCAGATTGAATCAATACGACATTAATCTTGTTTCAAACTGATCCGGTTGTTCGGGCTCCACTGGCTGGTGCTTCTCATGTAAAGCAACTGTTCGTCTACCTCTCTTACCCGGCGGGGCAACCATCCTCTGCCATTTCTGGAACAAGGTCGTCTTTAGGCAATCTCTTGGTGATAACGCGTATGCTTTGTGCCTCGACATTAGTTCTTGCATCGGCTCCAAAATTACGCATAACTGTAAACAAGAAGGTGAAATAAAATATTTATTATTTGAAAAGAGAATTTGTACATCATAGTAAGATTATATTTGTAATAGAAAAGTTCTAACAACACCGAAGAAGACTTTCCGAAAAATAATACGTTCAAGTAGGTGTGCGTGTGCGCGCGCGTTCTCTCTCATGAGTGCTTACGTTTCATGGTGAAAGCGTTGCCTTGCCGTACAAGGAAAGAAGAAGATAGAAGATATATATACATCTTGAAAGTTGGATATATAGTATGAGAGACTCGTACTTTCGCGAACAAATCAGTATCCCTTTTCGGTGATATTACTATCTCTTCCGATAATCAATCATTCGATAAGTTATTCTACTCACCCTCAGATAATTCAGAGTAGAATTAGTGATACCCTGTCTGGTGATGTTCTTACTGAGCTGTTCGAGTACCGAAGGATCTTGCTGCAAGCCTACAACCGACCTTGGTACCAGCTCTCGATGCACTCTCACCGACATGTGCCATGACTTTATCCTCATGAGGTCGTCAAAGGTGAACTCCAATATTAACCTACCCTCTGTACACACCTAAAACGGAAACATCGACTAAATTAGTTTCATGCTCGTTTAAACGATACCGTTTGACTAACGGATTTCTCTTCGAATTTTAACTAATTGCAAGAATAAAGAAAAAGAAAAAAAGATATAGAGATAGAGATAGAGATAGAAAGATAAAAAGAAAAAAGAAAAGAAAAAAAAAAAGGAAAGAAAAAAACAGTAGACAAAACTCACCTTCGTAAACATTGGCTTGCCGTGATGCGTGACCATGACGCAGTTTTCACAGTCTAGCGTTATACTGGTGTTGTGAAACGACTCCTTCGGGTGCTTCATGTTATAGTAAAGTTCCGTTACTCCACCCTCAAATATCGAACGGAAGTACCTAGGTATTAGCGTCCTTCCTATCGCTGAAAGGATAAACGTGCTGTTAGTGATCTCATCTTGCAAGAAGCCAAAGAATCAACAACTATCCCTGATATGTGGTATTAGGTTAATAAATTTGTGTAGTTTTTTTTTTTTTTTTTTTTTTTTTCCCCCTATGTAACGGGACAAAAATCTTATAGATTTTCATACTAGCCCCTAACATGTATGTATGTATGTTTATATCTGGTGTACAGGTGTATGCATTAAAAGAAATAAAGAAGGAGATGATATTTTAAATCCAGGACAAACGCGACGTCGATCTTTCGGTGAAAGATAATTCGTATCGAGGCAGGTGGTACCTCCTCCTGTCGTTCGCGCGAGCTTGGACGATAGCGGCGAGCAACGTGTAATCACCTTGTCGCCATACATCCTCGAGCAGCAACAGCAGCAGCAGCAGCAGCAACAACAACAACAGCAGCAGCAGCAGCAGCAGTGTGCACGAGCGCGAAAGCACAGAGAAGACATTAAAAGCCACCTACTACAAAATTGCTCTTCACGGTGGCGAGTTATTATTTCAAACCTGCAGCCTTAGCGAATTCTACCATTCATCGTCGTCGCATTCATCGTGAACGTTCATTCCTTCAGACAAGGACAATTTAATCTTACGTTACAAATCTAATGATGTGTTTATGAATCTACGTATGTCTTATTTTTTTGTCGAAAAATAATGCATTCAACAACGGGACATTGTATTTTTTTTAAGTTTATTGAAAGGATTTTGATGAAGTGTGATTAGTCAAAAATTTGTTTAATGAATTGATATTGAACGGGTGCTACTGTTCAATAACGTGACATTGTATTTTTTGTTTTTTTTTTTCATACATTTACCGAACAATTTGACGAAGTGTAATTATTAAAAAATGTGTTATTTGATATACCTTATTTGAATCAATATTAGATTATACTAACTGTATCTCTTCGGACCATCCTCAAGACAGAAGGTAAGAGTTAGTGTGGCATCGTCCTCGAAGAATTCTGTCGCGAACGAGTCCCACCAAAGATTGTCGCTATCCTGAAACAATAATAACAATAATAATGAAAATAATAACCAAGATATGAAGAAGCCTTTTTAACATCTTACAAGTATAACAATAAGAAAAAAAAAACGAAGAAGAAGAAGAAGAAGAAGAAGAAAAGGTCAGACAGGTTCGTTTACACCTCCTCGACAATGACAATAATATCGTGGCGATTTTCCCAATGGGGGTTGATTCGAAACCGAAAAAAAAAACAGAAAAAGATAAAGGAAAAAACAAAATACGGTTGGAGAAGGGGGAGGATTGTGAGTGTATGTGTGTGTGTGTGAGAGAGAGAGAGAGAAAGGAAGAAGAAAAAGTGAAAGAAGGAAGATAGAACGAAGCACGGAAAAGGGACAGAGGAATGGGATTGAAGAGAAGAGAGGGTCGAACGAAGGACGATAAGAAGGTGGAGACAGGGTAGTGGGGGACGTCTGTACGCGGCGCTGAATAACGCATGACTGTCTGGCTTGAAATTATAGCATTTCGTCCTCCCACCACCACCCCATCTCACCCCATTCTTTTCTCACTCTTTATCTCTTTCTCTCTCTTTCATTCTTGCTTTCTTTTTTTCTTTCCCTTTCTGTCTATCTCTCTTTCTTTCGCAAAAAACATGGGCTCTGTTCAGTGTGCTTTCATTCAATTATACATCTCGCTTGTCCCCACCCTCTTATTATTATTTTTCCCCGCATGGGACGCCTTTTCTTCGTGAACGTTATCGAGCTAAGCTTTATCTTCCTGGTCGTCTACCAAACCACCGCGAATGATATTGTGATTTACGAAATAAACCTTACTTTTCAAACGTTGGATCATCACTTTTCGTCGATCCAGAAAACACAAACTCTCTTCCGGTGTTTCCTATTTTTTTTTTTTATCGCGAATCACGTGTTCCGAACGTGCTCGATTCCTTCTATACTATATCGTTCCTCTTTTTTTCTTTTTCTGCAAGCAATGAGTGAGAGAGAGAGAGAGAGAGAGAGAGAGAGAGAACGCGAGGGTGGAAATTTTAGCAAGAACGTCGTTGCCTGGGCAACTAGCACGACGAAGCCCAGAGACGAGGCGGAAGGAAGAAGATACGACACGATGCTGGATCCGTGAAGCTCGAAATTACGAAAGATATCGCAACCGATCGATTCACCAGCAAGCACCCACCGTCTAACTCTTGTTTTCTATCAAATTCAACTACTGTGCCATTGGCGAATAGATTTTAAACACGTATCATATACTCTTATATTTTCTAATCATTCATTTGGATATTTAACTTTCCTTTCCTTTCCTTTCCTTTCCTTTCCTTGTTCTCTATGGTCTAACGTAAAAATGATTTTCGGTCATGAAAAATGAAGGAAGAAAGAAAGAAAAAAAAAAGGAAACTTTTCTCGAGACGTTGAGTCACGTCAAATTCGAGATAGGACAATCGTTTTTCCGTTTCATCCTTCATACTCGCGTCATACTGGATCATCCATACGTGCTTGTGAATTTGTGTGTGTCTGTGTGTGTGTATGCGCATGTACTCGCGCGAACACGAAGATTTATTTCGGACGTAAGCCAGCTCGTGCCAAATCAAGCAAACTGTTGCCACTCCAGCACAAATTGATATTTCTGGCAAATGTGCCCGCCCTCGGTCCTTTACTGGATCCAAGAAAATAAAAAATAGGAAGAAGTAGAAGACCAAACGAAAGAAAAAAAGAAAAAAAAGGAAAAAGAGAAAGAAAGTAGGAGGATGGAACTTAGGAATGAATGTTTATTCAAATGGATCAAGTCAACTAGATTATGTTCGACAAATATGCGATGTTGAGTAACACACACCGTACCGAAATCATGACACTCGACTTTGACACCATCGATTAAACGAAAAATCTGTCGCAGCGAATTGGAAATCAAACGTTATCAGATTTTTTCACACAGGGTTGCGCACCTCAAAGGTTTCCTCTCGCGTTTGAAAAATCTTCATCGATAGTTGAGAACTAGGAGGGATGAGGGGGTGTGTGGAGGTTGGTATCTAAGTATCATAGTATCCGACGTTTGGTTTAATCACTTTTTATTTTCTACGATTCTAATACGGTCAATGAGGTAATGTAAAGAATTTATAAGACCATTCTTGTTTCGATCGGACATTAAATTTCTACACATATATGTTTCTACGTATATTCGTATCTACCAACCGCAACGATGTTTCGGAACTGGCGATCGATACATTTTCGACTTCGCTTCTAGCACCGTGCCTTGATTTGTTCCCTGGATATTGTTCCTCTCTCTCTCTATAACCCTCTCCCCCGCATCCTTCTCTCTCTCTCTCTCTCTCTCTCTCTCTCTCTTTGGTTTCTGTTCTATGTCGGTAATATTTACCATGTATTATAAAATTGAATATTAATTTTACCCATGTAAAACTTCACCAGGTTGGGTAACACATATAATCATAAATGAGAATACGAGGAATGAGAATAAACTTAAAATCTACTGACAAATAGATCCAAATGACAATCCATGTTATATTTTCCTCGATATCCTGTTACTTTTTTGTTTTTTTTTTCCATATTCTAGAAATAATGACATATACAAAAGAAGAAAAAGAAGAAGAAGAAGAAGGAAATCAAACAATCAGGGATAAGAGTTGCACGATGAAAATTAAAGAGGAGGTACTGGTCAAAGGTTTCTGAGCCCCTTATACCAACGATAAATCCGGGCCCGAATGGTCCTGCTAATTTTTATGATTTCCCGACAAAGTTACGAAAAATTCGAGTTCCGGGCTCTTATTAGCCGACACGAAAAAGAGAAAAAGAGAGAGAGAGAGAGAGAGAGAGAGAGAGAAAGAGAGAGAGAGAGAGGGAGGGAGGGAGGTGGTGGTCGAATTCAATTTGTCGAGAGATCGAGGTGGCCTCGGTGGAAAAAAATCGGCCCGTCGTTGCGTCGTAATAAGCGCGCGCGCGCGCGCGCACATACCACTCCCTCTCTTTCTCTTTCTAGCACCAATCTCTATCCTACCATTCGTTGCTGCTGCTGTATCCTTCCCTCTTTCTCTCTTTCTCTCTCTCTCTTTTTCTCTCCCCCTCTCTTTCTCTCTATATTTCTCTCTGTTTCTTTCTGTCTCTTTCTGTCTCGAATACTTGTACGCCGACGACCAAAGAGCGCGGAAAAAAATGTCCGGCATCGACTCTCCAAATTCCAGTCTGATTCCGGCATTTCGTCGAGACTGAAAGAATCCGGTATAATTCCAGTGTTACCAGGTACATAGGTACTCTCGAACGGACGCCTTCAACGTAGACCACCCTATCTTAAAGCTGCCACTCGCGACGAATACATTTCTTTTCATCGATTCGCTTCCACCGTACAACCAACCCACCCCCCTTTTTTTAACCCCCCCCTACCGCTTTTTTTTTCTTTTCTTCATCCTTTCCTCTTTCTCTTTTTCTTCGTCTCTTTTCTTTTTTCTATTACTTTTTTTGTCTCTTGTCTTTTTTTTTTTTCTTTTCGAAATTCGACATAAGACAAAACTAAAGCAACCCCGTTTGATGGGATGGTACAACATATACACACATATACGCGGTGTATTATGAGTATTTACAGGGTTAAATACACGAGACGACTTTTTTGTTTGTTTGTTTGTTTCTTTCTTTTACTTTAACCGTACTCTCCTTTCTCTTACGCCTTTCTTTCTAATATCTATCCAATATTCGCATCCACCACCTTTTGCCCTCTCTTAGGAGGCAGCAGCATTTTTTCAGGCATTCATTTCTTCGAACATTGCTTCTCTCTCTCTCTCTCTCTCTCTCTCTCTCTCTCTTTTAAGCTAGCAAAGCGCAAGCAAGCAAGCAAGCAACCAACCAACCAACCAACCAAACCAAGGAAGGAAGGAAGGAAGGAAGGAAGCCTAGGTAGCTCTTCTGCTCGGTCTGTACAGTGGCTAGGGTTGCCGACGACTTTTCGCCGGGACTGTACCACCCCACTGTTGTTAGGGGGGTGTGGGGAGACTAGGGGTGGTATATGATCGTGTATATACGTCCCGGCTAAAGTATTGTCCGCGCGCTCCGCCTCTCGATTTTACACGAAAAATCCTTCGAACTTGGAAGATACTTGAAATTTCATGATTTTAGTATATGAAAAAATCGGGAAAATTGTAGCGAGGTCAGCCATCATTTTTGAAAATTTTCGAACAAACGATTCGTTTAAAGATAGACCATCGGAGATTTCTCTCTGGCCGTAGAACGCCGGACAAAACTCTTCCAGCCGATCGGAGTATATACGGCCAGGGGCGGCGGCGAGAGGGGCCAAGCTAAGGGGGAGCAGGGGGTACAATATGGGTTATCGAGGGGGCCCCACCCCCAGGGGAGGGCAGGGGCCCTCATTTTATTACCCAGGCTCCCATAGCGGTTCTCAACCTTTCGAGAAACTTGTCCCGTTTTCTACTGTCCTCTTTTTCTCTTTCCATTTATTTCTTTCTTTCTTTCTTTCTTTCTCTTGTTTTCTCTCTTTCTCCCCTTCTCTTTCTTTCTTTTCCTTTTTAAATTTTTGCATCTAACTAGAATACTATCTTTTTCTTGATTAATTTTCCTACTTTATTTATTGTAAAAGAGAATTACTTTTTTGTTTCTTTTTTTTTCCCCCGAACGTTCCCATGCGTGACATCAAACATATTTTCTCGAAGAAAAGTGGTGGTGGTGGTGGTGGTGCTAGGTGTAGTTTTCAATTTTCTTTTGTGTCTTTTCTTTTTTTTTTCTCTTTTTATTTAGATACTAGATACTCGTAAGGGCGTGAGCGACGGAGAAAGAGGTAGAAGAATGAGAGAAGAAAAGAAAAAGTAAAAGAAGTATAACTTCCAAAAAATGAAATCAAATTCATGGAAAATGGAGAATTCCTTCAAAAGAATATAGGGGTACTACTATTTTTTATCGAACAGGAGTAACATTGGAAAGGGGTTGGAATTCAAAGAGGCAGAGCTACTTTTGCCGGCGAAGCACATAGAGAGAGAGAGAGAGAGAGAGAGAGAGAGAGAGAGAGAGAGAGAGAGAGAGAGAGAGAAAGAGAGAGAGCAACACTATTGGCTAACGCACACGATCAGAAAGAGACAGAAGGACCTTAGGCCAGTGTGCAACCGAGTACCGCAAACCCATTCGCGTGTTGTACTCGTACGTACTCGTCCGTAAGACTTTACGTATAGTTCGAGACTTCATCGTGGTCACGTTGCGTGCAAATTCGCGCGTATTCTACGACAAAGACAAATCCTGTTTGTAATTACGTCACGAGAGAATCGTCCTTATATTTAAAACAACCCGAAAATGATTTGTCCGTATATCGGTACAATCGTCTGTATATACGCCGACATAGGATCGATTCTTATATCCTCTATAATTAAATTGATAAATAATAATATTAATATTGGTAATTTTTGTTTTTATATTATTTTCTTATTTTCGATTAAAATTACTCTCTTTTGTAATTTATTTGAAAAAAGATTCTTTGCAATTGGCACACATATTCATTTATTTTACTTTATAATAATCTTTTATGGATCACGAAATATCACTTATTCTTTCCAAGTAAGATTCAAATAATAATAATAATAATATTGTCACACACATTTTATAAATATATTCGTAATATTTTTATTAAATTTTCCTTACCGTTATTAAAATTATTATTTTTTTGTATACTAAATTTGAAAAGGATTCAACGTAATTATTAAATATTGTTATAACCAAATTATTATATAAATTTGAAAAATTATAAGAATCCAAAAATGATAGGATTATAAAGAAAAATACTTAACGAACTTTAATGATCGTAATTACAAATAGTTCTTTCGGTTTTTCTTTTTTCGCCTTTTTTTTTTAATCTCAATCGTCAATGAACTCCTTTTGTCTTAACGAGTACTTTGGACGGTCAAGAGAGAGAGAGAGAGAGAGAGAGAGAGAAGGGGGAGGGGCAAAGGGGTAAATAGAAACGCAGTTGTAATGCATTTACGCTAGGTAGAAAGGTATGACGAGGACTGTGCGGGAACTGCACCAGAGACGGCAGCAACAGCAACAGCAGCAGCAACAGTAGCCGCGGGCAACGCGTTCGAGAGGAACGATTCGAGAAAGTAACGAAGAGAAAGCACGTGCGAATTTCGTTTGGATCGGCATCGATATAAGGGAACAACTACTCGAACATGTCCGTTCTTCGTTGACCATTATATATGACCATTAACTAAACCTAGAAATTATATCTTTCCATGATTTTTCCAATTTTTTTCTTTCCATTTATCGTCATTTCTAATTATGTTCTCACTGTTATCCACAACAAAATCAATAAGTTTTCTTGCACTATAATTTAACAAATTTTTTCTTCTCTTTTTTAATGAAAACCTAAAACATATTGAAAATTAAATCAAAACAACACGTTTATTTTTTCGAATACTTCGAATCCCCTTATGAATACAATTGTTTTCTAAATCAATTTTCTAACAAGAAAATACAAATCCTGAAATTGTATTCAGTGTTTAATTATGTTTTATTTTTATTATTTACTATATATATATATATAAAACACAAACAATAGAATTAGAAAGAAATAATATCATTATTCATATTGATATTCATAATACGAACACTGCAAGGGGGTTTATCAAAATTTTCATACGACAGTTGATGGGGTTTATGACAAAATCATGTCCCAAATTGATAAGTGGCTCGATACTATATTTGTTTCAATTCTTGTTGAAAAATACCAAAATGGCAAAACGGCGTTTATTTCACGACATAACGACAAACCCAAGCGCATCTTCAATTGCGCAACGCGTTTCCGGAGCTCTATCAATTTTCGACCATTAAATGGTTCGATAATTATGCAAATAATTTAACATAAGCCATATATATGTTTCCTTTACAGATATTTCCAATTCTTTAAATTTCAATTATTCAACAATTGATTTTTTCCTCCACAATGAAAAATTGACACAAAATTTAGTTAAAAAAAAAAAGAAAACAAAAGAAAAAAAAGAATAATGAATTCTGGTGATATAATTTGGTAAATTTCGAGTGTATCAAATATGACAAAATATATCTTTTAATACATCAATCGAATCTAGATCAATTTCATAATCACCAGCTCAAATATGACAGCGTTGCGTGTCACTCAAACCGTTAAATACAGAAATGCGAGAATTTGCTAGAAATATGATGATGATGATGATGATCGAAATAACGCGACGACGAAATGAGGGAAAATGTTGCATCTACACTATAAATAATAATTAAAGTAAAATTTAAAAAAAAAAAAAATTAAAAAAACCAGAAAGAAACAAATTATCTATCACGAGTTATGAATATAATATAAAGGTGAGAAAGAAAGATTAAAAAAAAAAAAAACAGAAAGAAATAGATGAAGGAATTTCTTTTCAAATATCGTCAATTAACAGGACGAAGAATACTTCTTCTTCTTCTTCTTCTTCGTAGGACGTTTTCGACAAACGAGAATGATCTTCCTTCTACAGACAACCTCCGTAACAACGGGTTGAACCAAACGGACCAGAGAGAGAGCAAACGATCGATCGATGTCGCTCGTTCTGCTTCGTCGTCGTCGTTGCCGTCGTTGTCGTCGACGTCGACGTCGTTCTCAGCCAAAGAACAATTTTTTTTTTTTTTTTTTTTTTTTTTTCAATTATTTTTCACGGATTATTTGTGAAACGTAGATAATAAGTTACAACAAATTTTGTGCATAATAGATTTAAAGAAATTGATTGAAATTTTGCAGAAAACCCCCATTCACTGATCATATTGCACGATCATCATATTCGATATAGTATTAGAAATTTATTTACATTCGTAACAAAGATTGTTTATTTATTTATGATAATTATTATTGTTCTATAAGTTATCACATATTTTAATGCGTTCAACAAATATGCGTTTTTTTCTTGTACATAATTTTTAATGAACTAACTGTGCACCAAAGATAACTTTATTTAAAGTCAATTCTTAATTATAGTTTATGCCAATTTGAACAAAAAGAAAAAAGAAACAAATTCTGATTTGTTTGGATCACACGGTTAAAACGACGCCGATAACTTATAACATTTAGTTTAGTTTTTTTTTTGTACTTTAGTAGACTGTAGTAGGTTTGCGCAAATATGTGAAATTTATATTTTACTTTTTCTGTAATATTCATATCTTTACACGGCAAACTTTATTATACAAAATATATTATTTCGCACAAATAATATTTAATAGAAAGAATAATCTACATAATAATATTATTCAAATTGAAATTATTTCGAAATAATTATTAACTTCATCGAATATATCAAATATATCAAGAATGAAATTATACGTTTAATGTGTTAAAAAGGAAATGTTTTCAAAACATTCAAAATGAAGCTTGTTCGATCGAAATCAGAAACATATACGAACCGTTCTTGGTTTTGACCAGAAACACACAAATTTCCCATTGATCCTTAAGATTTTATCCGATTGTCATGTAAGCTCTTCGGAGCTTAGTCTAACTCGATCTTAAACGATGCGTTCGAAACTTCAAATTTATCACTTTAATACCGAACTCCTACTGTTCTGTTTCGTAAGGGATGAACGAGTGCAAAGAAACTATTATTCTAAAGTTTCCACAAATTTCCATGACAATTTAAAAATGTCCTAATCTATATTATCTACGTAAATGAATTCATTATTAATTCTAATAAATGTCATCTGATATAATCGTAATCGCATAGTAAATAAACTGAACAAGTAGGAAACAAACAAGAATTGCTTAACAAAAAAAAGTTTCTTTTTATGGAAGAATTATCGTTCATCAAAGTTTCTTGTAGAGTACCTAAATCATCCTTTATACAATTTGCATAATATATACTATCATTCATAATATTTTTTAAATATATATAATAATAATAATAATTTACATATTATATGGTTTCCTTCTTTTTATATATTAAAAAAAAAAAAAAAACCAATTAAATTACAGGGTTAACGAGCTCTTAAGATTGAATAATGGCAATCTAAATTTTACTATAAAATAGCAGGAAGAAAAAAAAAAGTAAAAAAACAACATATATAATATTAATAAAATATCACGCGCAACACGATTTACTTTGTTTTTTTTTTATATGCATAAATAATAAAATTATAAGTTTAACGAGCTCTCTCCATAAGTCAAGATTGAATGATCCCAATCTAAATTCTACTATAAAATTGTGAAAAAAAAAAGAAAAAAATAAAGAACAAGAGAAATCAGAGATTTCGCGAGAAAGAAAGAAATAAAGAAAGAGAAAGAGAAAAAAGAGGAAGTAACGCGAAGGAGAGATGCACGTTGGTGACCGTGCACATGCACGCTGACAACGAACGAGATCTCTGACGATAGGAGGAGGAAAAGATGATTTACGAGCGTGGGACACGCCACGTCGTTTGTTAGACTCCCTGTGAGTAAGGGGTGGGTGCTTGCTTGCTTGCCTGCCTACGAATAGCCTTCAACTCGTCGGGGGTTGCTCGAAAGTTCTTCTTTCGAGATTTCGACTAGACTTTTCTAACGAAAGCTGATTGACATCAAATGAAATAATCGATTAGTTGTTTGTTTTTGTTTCTTTTTTTCTTTTTTAGATAAATTTTATTCTTCGAACGTACCACTACCCTTTTAAAGTCGATCATTTAATTTTTTTCTATTATATATATAATAAAAAATAACTTTTTTATTTATATTTAAATCGAAGTTTTAGGAATTAAATATAAACGTTTGATATAATTAATATTACCCCCAGCCCCCTCGTTATCCACATTTAGTTGAATATTGTATGTTTGAATATGTTCCGACAAAAAGTTTGAGCGACAAACGTGTTAATCTAGTCAATATTATACTAGATTATTGTTAAAATTGTTTAGTTAAATATGAACACTTTGAAAAGCTTTGATTTATATTTAATAACAAATTTCATACATACATTGATCATTTTTTTCACAAAATATTGACCGAATATAAATACAAGTATGTAAATCTTCGAAAAATTAAGAAACTTTATCGAATTATAAAAAAAAGACACAACGCGCAGAACAGAACTTTCTTTATTTTTGTAATCTCAACGCGAAAATGATTAAATAATATTAAATATTGTTATTATTATTTATAACATCGGGGGGAGATACTTTTATTATTCGCGTTATAGTAATCGACCACCAGAGGCAAAACATTTAATATTTCTAATTACAATAATGATAATAATAATATATTCATCATCGACAATTATTAATGTTATACGCACAATGATTTTTTAAAATAAATTATTAATAAGAGAAGAATTACTTCACATATATTAATTATAATATAAATATAATTTTATAGGAAGAAATATTTTTTTATTAATCATTGCATCCCATTCATTGACGTTTATTTAGATATCGAAGTTCATGTAAAAAGAAAAAAAAAAAAAGAAAATAAAAAGATTAATAAATAAAAATTGAAAGTAGGTAATATACGAACATATCTGTTAGCATTATCACGAACGAAAGATAAAGATATACTTTCGAAACATACGCGAACTCTCGAGCTTATCGAAATAACGTAAGACATTCTCAAATGTAAGTCGTAATTCGTCATACCTGTTGTATTAACACAAAATGAGAAATGAAAATATTTTTAAATCTGTCCAGAGGAAAAAAGAAAGAAAGATCATTCTTACGTAACAACAAGATAAACATGAAATTAATGAAAAATAAAAAAGTAATTTAATAGAAAATGTCAACTTTGTTATCATTGATTGTAAATTAATTTTCCGTTAATTATTTAAAACAAAACTTACAAAAATTTTAATTCAATTTCTACCTCTTTGAAAGATAATCAACGCGTTAGAAAAGAATAAAAGTGATTTACAAAAAAAAAAAAAAAAAAAAAAAAAAAAAAAAAAAAAGAAGAAAATAAGGAAATAAAAGTAGCAATTATTCTTAGGAAAAATAAAAGTTAACTTTTAAATATAACGGACATCGACTAACTATACTTCTCTCGCGCGTATCAAATAATTCTTTACTTCTATTTTTCTTCTTCTTTTTAAATCCTTCCCCGATTAAAATTACTCGACTTTAACGAAGTATAATATAGGACGTGAAACGTATATGCTCGAAACAATTCTCGAACGATTCATCGAATTTTGTACAACGTAGAAGGAAACTATTTTACGTGAAAATTTATCTTTGCCCTCGATTATTATTATTATTATTATTATTATTATTATTATTATTAATGCAAAATACCGAGGAAAATTTTGTTAATTGAATGAATGAATTGGTATACATGTAGATTAAATAATTTGAAAAATGATATCCAAAAAATTTACGTTGAAATTCTCAAATATACATACACATAAAAGTAAACTATAAAATTATATTTTGAAATTCATAATATTTGATATATTTATTAACATATATATATACAATATATTATGTATTATGTATTAACAAACACGTTATGCAACCATAACGATGAATTTTTCGCCAATTGAAAACTACAACAAAGCTACATAAGTCAATTTTTGACAAAGTTACGGTTACTTGAAGAAGCAAAAAAAAATCCATTTTTTGGGGGGGGGGGGAGAAAAAATGCAACTTTTATTGGTTAAGGTAAATTAAAATTTTTAAAAATTCTCAGAGAGGTTTTTTTAATGGGGATAGAAAATGATAATAAAGTTTGAACCAAATCGAAAGGGTTCGGGGTTAAAAGTGGTCGATTTGACGTGGAATTCCCCATATATAAAGACCCAAATATGTAAAAATATACATATATATACATATATTTAATTATTTATATACGTATGTGTGTACGATTTGATCAGATTAAAAAGGAATCTTATTCGAGGAGGAGGAGGAGGAGGAGGAGGAGGAGGAGGAGGAGTCAAGCAGGCATATCCCGTTTTAATCCCTCGACGAGAAAGTTCAGAGAGGCACCGAAGCGCGAAGAACGCGACATGTGCGCGAACAATAATGTGGATCGTATCTTATCGCTATTATCGAGAATCTCTCAGAAGCGACGAGTTTATCTATCGGCGGGTATATGGGCCAGATAATTTTATAATGTACCGGGGTAAACGCGCGTGACTCGAATAACCGAGTTTCAGCGTGTCGAATCAGTGTGAAAAAGGAAAGAGAATATAAAAGAGAAAGAAAGAATGAAAGAGAAGGGATGGAAGGGTGGATAAGGAGGGGTATTAGAGTAGCAGGAGGTGAAAAAGGGTGGTGGGAGGAAGGCCGAGACTACATACAATAAGTGTATGAAAAATTGACATTGAAAAAAGTAACTGTTTAAGCAAACACAGTTAAGAATTTTATTAATGTAAAGATAATTCGTCGTGTCGTCTTTATTTTTTAATGAATTTTGTTTGTTTGTTTTCTTTTTTTTTGGAATTATGTATCCATTATCCCTTATTTCTAATTTGTACAGATCGATCTAAAAACTTTATTCGTAAAACTTTCTCCATTATTTTAGTCCGAACATTTTTTAAAAGTTAAGTAAGTTTAATTATTTTTCCCCATGATAGTAGATGCATGGCGATTGACGAAATTTACATTAAATCGAACGCAATCTTCTTATTCGAGAAATAAAAAAAAAAGAAGAGTTGTTCACACACACACACAAAATTTAATAATGAATTAATAATAATTTAATATTTAAAACTTAAATTATATAAAGATGAATGAATAAACAACGAAGCTATTGAAATGTTTAATTATCAATCTTATTAAAAACTTCAAGTTTAAATGACTCAATTTTATTTATCATGGACGAGCAAATAAATGCTGAATAATTAAAGAAAGTGAATGAAGTACTATTTAAACAAAAAAATAAGAATCATTTCTTATCTTATAATTGAATATAATAAAACGATTATACATAAAGAAAGAGTGAATACTCACGTCATTGCGCTGCTGTAACCTCTTGTTCAGTTCGTAGAGCCTGTAGTCCGGTTGTCCGAAGTACGGAGTATGCCTCCTGGGGACAGGCAACGATCTGTCAGATCAGACCGATCGGTCATGTTAGGTGTGCTGTGTATAGTGTGTTCCTTGTGTGAGTCGTGTGTCGCGTGAAACACGAAATCGCGAATTTCAAATTGGCGCGATATTTGAATACAAAGAAAGATTGTCCCAAAGATTTCTAATCAATTCTCTAACGCGTTACTGTATTATTATTTATATTATTTCAATTTGATTAATTTACAATTGCAAGGATTATATTCTAAATAAAAAAGAAAAAAAAAAAGAAAAATTTATCTTCTCATTTTTTGTCATGGATCAACGATTATTTTTTAAGAGAAATTTCTTTGTTTTTTTTTTTTTTTTATTACGTTCTTTCATGGACAATACGACCGACACACATGTGTACACATACATTTTTACAAATATTTTTAACATATAAATATTGAATTTAATAAAACAGGATGTATCTGGAACGTACGAACATTTTACGTGTAAAAATAAGTCGAAAAAAAGCGAGAAACATTTGTTCGTTTGAAGTTCCGTTGTTTGCTTTTTTCTTTGCTTTGTTTTTTTTTTTTTTCGAGAAAATCGGATGATTCTATATTAAAGGGTTTTTTTTTTCTTATCATCAGATTTATGATATTCGTAAAAGAAATCGTAATTAATTGTGCCGATAATTATGACAGTTGATTAAATGAAAAATTGGAAATATGAATATTATGATTTATTTATAGATATATATATATATTTATATTAAAATAGATTGTCATCGAATTAATTTAGATAAGTTTTTTTGATATAGTTCATAGTCATAATTATCGGTACATTATTAATCTGTGAACTATCCTCTGTATAATGTTTCTATATGAATGGAAATTATTTGAAAATCGTTATCTCTGTGATATAAAGCTGTTAATTGTAACATCATTGTTTATAGTTCGATGGTTAAAAATAAACTAAAATAAAAGAAACACGGCTGAAGGCCGTATATATATAAATGTAAACAAAATAAATTATCTATTAGTTCTACGCGTTTTTTTAAAATTGTTTAAATACGACTGTCTCGAAAATAGAAGAAAAATCGAAATTCTAAAAAATCGAAATATTAATTTTTTCGTTCGACATATTTTTACGTGTAAAATCATTCCTTCCCCAACACAATTGTACCAGATACGTCCTGTATAATAAACATAATACATATCACTTAATTAGTAATGACAAAATAATTCTAAATAATAGAAAAATAAATGATTGATATAAAAATTAATTACTAATATAGAAGATGTTTAATATAAAATAGAGGGGAGGAAAATTGGAGAAAAAAAAACAAAAAAGAAATAAAAAAAAAAAAAAAGTCGCATTCGAGGGAACGAATAAATCGATCGAACACAGCTTGATATTGATCTTCTCGTCGTAGAAGAAGCGGATTTTCTATATATTTCTGAAAGTCTTTTCTCTGTTTCGTGGTTGACCTCGGCGAGGTTCCGGTATATAGAATATTTATATAACACCCTTTTCTTTTCCTCCCTTTTTCCCTTGGAGAAAAAAAAATACCATATCTTTTTTGTTTATTTTCTTCTTACAAAATAGATAAGAAGAAAAAAAAAAAAGGAAAGACGAGAAAAAAGTAACCTTATTACGATTAGTAATATAGTAGTATGCATTTTACATTGAATATTATATTATATCGTACGATTAAATCGTAAATTTAAACTTTTAAGAAATTAACTATTAACTTTTCAATTTATTAGAATGACATATTACAAAACGTGGAACATCTCTTTTTAATATTACAAAGAGCGTCAATTTTATTAAGAAATTTATGAGAATAGAAATAATGAATGGTCACGCAAACGATAATAATTAATGTCAATGTCTAATATCAATGTTTAGTTTGTTATAAAGTATCTAATGTTCTCATTGATAAAAGATAAATAAATGGAATAAAAGAAAGAATTTCGAAACAAATTTTTCTAATTTTTGTTTTGATAAATCAAATCTTTCGTTATTTCTCTTTCTCTATCTTTGCCCCCTCCCAACTCTTTCTTTCTTTTTTTTTTTTTTTTTTTTTATACTTGACTTCGATATAAACACTAGAAATTCGCAAGCAATTCCAAAGCGAGTCTTAACGATTGTACTAATTACCCGGCATTAATGGCTGATTAACGACCGACTCGAAGCAATTACGACTAACGATTAACGATACAACTTTAATCTTTCTTTTTAACGTATAAGCTTAGTACACAGTTATCCTTTACAATATCAATAGTTGATCTTTAAATAGACGTAATTAATTGTTATCAGACTCTAATTGTCAACGTTATGTCTTTCTATAAAAAGAAAAAAAAAACAAAAAGAAAAAAAAAAAAGAGAGAGAAAAATGATTGATGAATTAGTTGTTATCGAATGTAAAATAAATTAATAGAAGACAATTTCAATTTGATATCACATTTATATATTTTATTCTATTATTAATATTTTCGATCAATATTTCAAACGAAAGAAAATATTATTTTTCGAATGTTAATTATTTATTTAAAAAGTATAAGTATATATCATAAAGAAAGCGCATGTGTAAGTGGACAGGATGAAAAGTTTTGAAGTTAACATAGGAACTTTGTATTTTTTTTTCTTTTCGGTTCAACTCACTTTTATATTAATAAAAGAAAAGAAAATGAACAAAAAAATATTAATTGGTTGTGTAATGAGATTCACAACTTTTCATTCTACGTTCGTGCATATACGTTGTTAAAAAAAAAGAAATGGATAACTTGACAATTATGATCGAGGATAAATTTAAAAAAACAACTTCTTTTTTTTTGTGTTGATCATAATTACATGAGAATTAGAAAAAAAAAAAAGAAAAAAAAAAAGAAAAAAGACAAAGAGGTTCAGTTTCACGTGATTTTTCTTCTCTTGTAAGAAAAGAATTTCGTATTTCTGAGATCGATCACGTTAAGAGGAACTTGGCCTTACTCGTCTCCGGAGATTCAACGACGCGAATATATATATATATATATATATATATATATATACGTGCACACATACATACACGAGATAACAGAAAAACAGACACAAAGAGACATACTAAGAGAAATACGCGAACGTAGTAGTAAACGTATACAGAGACAAGCGCGTTTTAGGTGAACACGTGCGCATGTTATAGGGTGAATTCAGCAGGGGTGGATCGGGTTTAAGGGTTGCAAGGGTAACCCACTGTTGTGCATGCTTTACGTAGGGGCTAGTGAAAGCGAGACGGACAAATTTTCGGCGAAGGAACACGATCCGTCGAGAGAAAACATGGTCTAACGTGTGTCCGATTTGTTCCGGCAATTTAACATAAGAAATTTCCACGAGTAGATGTTTAAAGTACCAAAACGACGAATTCGTGTAAACCTAAACAAAATTTATTTTTTTTTTGCTTTATTTATATCTTTATTGTCTTAAAGAAAAAATTTGCAAAAAGAAGAATAAAGAAACAAATGTGTGTTTCTTAAAATTAATTTTTTCTTCTTTGTTTTTTTATTCCTTGATTTTTATACGATCCGAATAATATTTGCGTGGTAAGTGTTTATGCGATGGGTATACGCGTGCAGATATTTACGATAAAATAAAATCGCGTTAATATCCTCGACGACAACGTAATTTAACGTGAGACACGTCCAAAGTAGCAAGCAAGCAGCGTGCGATAAACTTGGCGTGAGCGGCGTGCAGCACCACACTCTCTCTCTCTTCTCTAACAGTTCTCATTCAAGATGTGCCACCACCACCACCACCACCACCACACGGTCGAACTAATTAATTCGTGGCACGGCCCGGGTAGGTCGCGAACGCGCACGCGCACGCTCTACAATTTTCTCGCTCAGTATTATCCCATGATCGTGAAAGATCTGTCTCCCGATATGAGAATGATCCAAAGAAGGAAATAACTTGGACTCTATCCTACATTTAGTTAAAACGATTTGTAAATCGTAAAACGTTGCACATTAGTAATACGTTTAATTGTTTAATATCTTTTCAATAAAAAAAAAATACACGAGAAAGATTTTATTCTATACTCGGAATCTTCGAGAAACTATAAGAAGAAATTCAAGCGCGTGATGTAACCTAAAATTTGTACTTAACAAAACAACAATATGTCAAAGAATCGACGTAATCAACGAAGTGGATTTAATAATAATAATAATAATAAAAAAAAAATAAAAAAGGACAAATTGGTAAACAAGTACTTCTACAAGTGGCAACTATATATAGAAAATCCGGATCACGTATTACGAGGCGTAAGCGGTAAGAGTTTTGTAGTAAGGAAGTTGGCCAAGAGAATATCCGCGGGATTTGCAAACAGGTCGCCGTGGGTGGGTTCGGCCGTTATTAAGCCGACGGGGGTTTAATGGCTTTAGTTCGCGCGGCTAATGGGCGACGCGTCGCGGCGCATGCCATACGGAGGACTGCAACACACACACACCAACCACCATTCTCGAATCAGCTGACCGGCCAGCTGGCTCACAAGGAAATATTCTCTCCTACGCCAAACCTTTTCGTCTGCGTGCTGAATCAAAATCTCTTTGCTTTCGTGCAAACTTCTCTTCTTTTTCTTTTTTTACTTCGTTATATTCCCCCCCCCAACCGTACGCGTATTTCCCGTCCTTGTGAGAACGAGAATTTTCGTTTTCATGCAACTTATTTTTTCATTTTACTATTTATTTATTCGTTCGTTAGTTCGTTTGTTATTTCCTTCCTTCCTTCCTTCTGATGCAATTCAGAGACACAACCTTGACGCAATTCTACAAGAATTTTTGTCCTTGCAAACGAGAATATCTTCGTTTCCATGCAACTTTATTTCTACTGTCCGTCAATTCCTTCCTTACATCTGATGCAACTAAAACGCAACCTTGACGCAATTCCACAATAATCTTTGTCCTTTCTTGATGAAAATCTTTATTACCATGCAACGTATTTTCTCCAGTTTGTTCGTTCGTTCGTTCCTTTTCTCGGATTGGATTTACGCGAAGGGCGAGTACGTCGGAGAGGGTGGCAAGAGAAAGAACCCTCTTGGTACTAGTGGGTAGTAACGTGGTAGAATAGGTGGAGGAGGGTGGCAAGAGGGTGTTATTAGGGGCTGCTCATGGGGTGGCAGAGTACGATCAATGCCAGGGAGTCATGCTAGTCTTTCTCTCTCTTCTCTTCATTCCCTTTACCCTCGAGGACGTCTTTATATAACCAACACACAAACACGAAATACATACCAGACGCACCAATGTTTCGCTCATAAAAGAATTAAAGTTATAGCAAAGAGCGAGACAATGTTAGAAGCACGTGCACAGATTGGTGATTTACCGAAATAAATATTCAATGAATAAAGAGGACAAGAGTTGTTTTTTTCTCTGTTTGAAAATCATTCGGGAATAATTTTGTTATCGAATAAAAACGTTTCCTACTATACCGACGATTTTCCTATACATATTTTTGTTCTTATTTTTCTTTTTATTGTTTTTCTCACCTGAGAATTATTTAAAATAGAGAAAACGCTTAGTCACGCTAATCGTTTTCTACGTAATCGTCATTATGCAAACATTAATGACAACGAAGACGATTAATGTAAAACTAAGATGGCGGCGAAGTTCCAAGGCAAAACATAATCCGCATCTATAGAAAGATTTCGAACGACGCGAAACAAGACATATATAATACTGATTTTACCAATTATCAGGATATTAAAAATAAGTTAGCATAAGGGATGGCACATTATCGAACCCCCAAGTAATTCGTTTTATGTATAATCGTTTATTGTTATCGTTATAACGAACTGCATGATATCTTATCAAAGAGAGAGAACGTATAAGAGAGAATCTTCGTTTGCGTGAAACCTAAATTTAGATCAAATTTAATATATATTTTTCTTGGTCGTAACAGAATTAACATTTGTAGTAAACCGAACGATTTGCAGTAGTAAATAAGTCAATGATTACGTGTTCGACGTAACGTTTACTTCAAGATGATGATGATGATGAAGAATAAGAAGATGAAGAAGAAAGTGGTTTTTTAACGAGATGTTTTAAGTCATGGAGAAAAGTATCAACTTGCTCGGACTCAACCATAAAAGAACGATAATCGTGGTAAGTACTAGCACGGGTATATGCACACAGATCCATACATACATACATACAAACACATGCACAAAGATGAATGTACAGATTCGTAGAAGCAGTTCGTTCTGTTAAACTCGGGCAGTGGCCATTGGTGGAAAAGTGAACGGTGGAGGTTCACTATGACGAAATACTGGCGCTAGACGAACTACCATTAGGGACCGGAGGTCCTTTTCAGCGTCGAACTTACGATCTCACTTTTGCTTCGTGAACGTGTAAGTATATACATAAGGAACGAGTAGAAACTGAGGTTTATATTCCCTTCTTGGACTTTCGATCGAGTTAACTACATACTATCTCTCTCTTTCTCTATTTCTTTCTGTTTTTCTTTCTTGCTCTCGATCGTTTGGTTTAGTTCGTGTCTACCTGGAAAACTGAATGAAAGAGGACAGTGACTTCTCACGTTCTCTCTAACCATATATTCTGTTCTAAAATGGTTGATCGGGATTCCGAAGGATCACGAACTGTGGTAATGCCGAACTGTTGCGTTAGAATTGCGCGCGAAAGTTCATATCAACGTAGATGTGCGTTGGAGTTCTCTTGTAATGGTTTCTTTTCTTTTCTTTTTTTTTTTATTCATTTAAAAAAAAAAGAAACGTAAAAGAGAGACGATTTGCGGAATCCGCTTTAAGAGATAGTCTCAAGTGGCATATCTCAACAGTCCGATGACTTTTCCAACTTGTTTACGCAACCCAAGTAAATAACTGTAAAGATTTATGGAACGGAGTTGTTACACACGCTTCGAACTTTCCCCGTGTTATTCCTGACACTTTAAAACTCATTTGATGATCTTACGGTTATTATTCATGAATAGAGAAAGAGAGAGAGAGAGACAGACAGAGAGAAGTCAAAAGAACGAAAATGGCGTTGATTAAATCAATCATCAATTGTGACCGCCGATCAATCGATCGATCCATCGATCCGGAATCGAAAAATGAAATTATTAATGAAACGGAGCAAGACGATAAAGTCATTGACTGTGTGTGTATGTGTTTATACGTGATGATATGAATAACTGCGACTTTGGTCGAACGCATCGACACGGATCGAATGATTAACAGAAAGAAAGAGAAAAAGAAAGAGAAAAAGAGTAGAGGAGAGAGAGAGAGAGAGAGAGAGAGAGAGAGAGAGAGAGAGNGAGAGAGAGAGAGAGAGAGAGAGAGAGAGAGAGAGAGAGAGTGATAGAGAGAAAAAAGAAAAAAGTGGACTTTGCGATCCGTCTGGTTACCGCTCGCACTGTCCTGACCTTTGCCCTTTGCGAACTGAGGGCTATCAATTAGCGGCACGAGAGCACCCTTCCGATGAGATCACGAAAGACGTTTAAGAAAATCGTTATAGGAAGAAAAGAAAAAGATTGTTTTTCAAGCAACAACAAAAAAAACAAAATAACTACACGATGATACAAGTTTTCAACACTTTTGAATGATATAAGTCGATATAAAAAAAAAAACAATAGAACAATACTATCTAATTTTGATATTTTTCAACGGCACATATTCGTTTGATAGTTTCCGTGTGTTCCTTTTTTTTTACTCATTTCTATGACGTTTCGAAAGTTAGTATAGTGAGTATTATAAAAAAAAAAAAAATAGCTATTCAAAATGTTAACACGGTCGAGAAAAACAGGGAGGTGTATCTTTCGATATGACGTACAATGCGTAGGTTTATACGTAAATGCATACCGTACGATGTAACAACCTTTGACACGACTTGTCTGACGAACAGAAGGTAGATGGACAGCTGGACAGGTGGTTTCTGATGTGTTTCAGGATCGAATCCCTTGGTAAATGAACTAACGTCAAATGCATACAAGATACATAACGTACATGTAATGTACCCAAGAGAATCCAAAATGTCGGTTCGTAGTCTCGTTAAAAGCCGAGAATTATATTGGAGAGGCTCTTAAGTCAGAGAAGAAAAAGAGAGGGATAGAGAAAGAAAAGAAATCTAGTTTAGGCATTTGAGGTGTTCCTTTTTTTTTTAAGAGTCGCACCATAGTCAGGATTTGAAAGGAACGTGCTTCGATGGTAAAACGGCAAAGAAGGTGGACTGGGAGGTTCTTTAGGTAGATTCCTGATGCGTAAGGACGTGGTAACAACTAAAATGTCACACAACGGTGACACATCTGTTTGTACTAAATTGCCGTGGGATTATTGAGCTTGAAGATGTTACACGAGCTTGAGGAAGAAACCGGTTCCCGACGTATCTCGACAACAACGACGACGACGACGAGGATGATGAGGACGAGGACGAAGACGACGACGATGATGATGACAAAAAGAAATCTCGCGGATCCAACGGCAACGGCAACAGCATCGGACAATATATGTAGGAATGTCTATGAGAGGTTCCAAGTCGTATTGCTTACCCTCCGCGTCCTTGTTATTGGTCTAACTCTAATTATAGTTTCTATTTATTCCAAGAACTTGGACAGTTTTAAACAAATATATTCACAGATTTCATTGATCTTTTTATTCTTTAAATTGTCTCAATCTTTATTATTACTTTAGACAAGATTTTAATAGATTTAGAAATGTGAGACATGTCTTAGAATAAAATTAGTTGAACGAGCGATTTGAGGGAGTTCATTTTGTTATGATATCATGATAATCCGATGATGCGATATATTTCGCAAATAGTTTACGTGTAATATATATATTTATCGTGAGAAATGATGATTTTCAAGGAGAGAATAAGTTACGATAAATTAAACACCCACCCGGCGAGGTCGTTACTCGATCGTAGTAGACGAAATACACTATTATTGCCAGCCGTTAGCACTGTTTACACGGAAATGACGGGACGATAAATTTCAAATGTCACGGTCCATCGTTGTCCATGTCTCTGGAAAGCTCGTACGTCACTTTTCGAAACGAGTGAGAGAGACCTTCGATTAACCGTTGTCCACCTGTACGAAAGATCCTGTAAATTTGTTATTCCAAGTGTTTTCCGAACACGATTTTTAGATGAATCAACAAAAAGGATGACATTTGCCAGGAATACTTTTTTTTTTTTTTTTTTACGATCAGTGAATAATATCCAAACGTGTCTCGTGTAATAAAACAAATTTCGAAAGGATAGCATTGATTATCCGTCGTATTTTTCCTTTTTCTCTTGTAAACAAATAAAGGAAAAAGAGTGTTGTCTCCGCTTTGGAGTAAGCGTGGAAGAGAAGAATCTCTCTCGTGGAGAACTCGTCGCGTGGGAGGTTGCTAATTTATTGCACATTAACGTCACTTGTCTCTGACCACGCGCAAGTAAAGACCGACCACCACCGACTCCGACGAACGGTGAACACGTCGTCGTTGTCGTCGTCGTTGTCGAGAGACGTTCGTTTAAAAAAGATTGCGAAAATATTTTGGAACCTGGACCGACCCTAACGAATAAAAGAAACCTCCTTGAATCGAATAGAATCGAATTATTTGACAATTGGTCTGTGATCTGACCTAACGTAACGATGTTACTACATTAATAGGTATGAAATATATTTCCCCTCAAAATATTACTTAAAGTATAATCACATTTTTTCGTATGGGAAAAAGGAAATGAAAAAAAAAAAAAAAACTCGTAAACAGTGTTTGGTTTGATTGAATGAACTGAATTGCCTATTAAATCCTCCTGGCTGTTTTACCGGTAAGAAGAGCGTCACCTAAACGAGAAGAGGATGGAAAAAGGAGCGATCGAACGTAAAGAGAAAATCTCGAGAGGAAGAGGGGTAGGAGAGGAGTGTGAGGGGGTGGGGAGTATGCGCGCGCGAAAGCAATGAACAAGACGCGACGAACGAGGAATCCCCGACTTCCTCGCTCGTCCTTAATTGGGTTCACGCCACAGCGTTAATAAATGCGGCCAGGCAAGTACATTCTGCGCATTGTGGAGTCCGGCCACGCGTACCACAGGCCCTTATAAAGGCTCAATCAGCCTGATCCCGATTGAGTCGTTAATTGCCTTAAAGAGGGCAAGGCCTCGGTGTGTGTCTCTGTCGCTACTGAAATGCAAAACCGCATTGAGTTAGTCGGACGGACGACGACGACGACGTTCTACGCTTAGTAGAATCCTTTGTAATCATCTACGAGTAAATCAATGATGATTACCACCGATCTATTTATATCCTAATAATATAAATTAAAAATTGATTATATTAATCTAACAAAAAGTCAATAATCCAATGGTGTTTGATTAAAAATGATCATTTTTGTATTCAATTGTTATTTTTTGAAATGAATGAAAAGGAAAAATGGTCGAAGACTAGGAAAATGGATAATTCGAGATAAAAAGGGTTTCCTCGGGAGAAAATTGAAGGGAAAACCTAAGAAAACGATGCCAGAAAGAAACAGACTATACTCGTTGCGATCCTTCGAAGCTTCGTTTCATGCATTATGAGAAAGGAAGCACTACACATTCATACTCGCACTCACACTCACGCTCACTCTCTCTCTCTCTCTCTCAACCGCCATCATTGCGTTCTCTAGCAACACCGGAGGAGAGCTTCAGGCTCTTCTATAACTTTGTTCTTGCACTAGCTATCCTCCTTCCACCTTTCTTCCCCTTCTCCTTCTCCTTTTCCTTCTCCTCCACCTCCTTCCACACGTTCCATCGGTATGCACGCAGCTAGCTTCTCATCTTTCTCCGGGCTCTTTCTCGTTCGATGCATCCTCGAGTGCAACCTACTCTCTCGTCGCTTCTTCATCGTTTACTGCGATTGCATTAACTCTTCTTCTCTTTTTCTACTAATCCCTTGCAACATTATTAACGCGTCCAACCCTTATATTCCTCTCCACCTCTTTCCCCTCTACTCACCATTCGTTTCTTCTTTGATTTTCATACACCTCTCATTTAAATTCGATGGAAAATTAATGAGGTTCTCGCCTCGACTGCGAGTTGCCCCGGAACATATCGCGAAAAACAAATGAAACGAGATTTACAACGGGAAGAGAAGAATATTATATCCTTTGATCTCTTACCTAACATTTTACTCGCCTACCACAACTTTGAACTCTTGAAACCCAGGTGAGATAGAAAAAGAAATAGAAAAAAAAAAAAGAAAAAGAGAGAAACTTTATTTTCTCTATTTCTTTTTCAAACACTTTATTCTTTTTTTTCTATTTTTTTCTTTACTTTCCTTTTCTTTTCTTTTCTTTTTTCAGAAAATGATCGGAAAACGATAGAACGGATCCTTTTCGATTAATGGCTTCTTTTTCAAAAGTTCAAAGTTCAAGAGAACGGAAAGAAGACTCTGAGCCTGATTGTAACCAGCAGCACGCGTCTCTCTTTTATCTCGATGATAAGTTAGATCAAATGAAAAGAAGAAGAAGAAAAAAAAAATAGAGTATTCACAAAAGAACGTAACACCGATTCGGATTGTTATCGTTGCTACTAAAAAATACATTTTGCAAAAGTTACGACAAATATTATGTCAGTCATGAATCCTTTCTAAACGAGACCTAATGTCTTGCTCAGAGAGAAATAATGCAAGAGAATTTCGGACTAGTAACATATCATACTAAGAGTTGCGTAAGATACGAACGGTAAGACATACACACACACACACACACACAAAGAGGGAAAAGAAAGAGAAAGAGACAGAGACAAATGAAATCTGGGTGAGTATATGTATGTACCTGTATATAAATGTGTGTACATTTACGTGTGTGTGTGAGAAAGAGAGAGAGAGAGAGACAGAGTCTGTCCCTATCGCTATTCGCGTTGCACGCACGTGCGAAGACGAAATTAGCCAAGACTCTTCCTTCTCTTTCTCTCCTTTAGTTATCCTAATTCGTTCTCCCTAACTTCCCAAACGATTTCCCAACGTGATATCCAGCAGTCGATGGTAAGAGAGAGAGAGAGAAAGAGAGAGAGGAGAAGTAACATCTTTTCCTAGCAGCCCGGTTGCCCCAAAAAGTCCCGATGGCGGGTGTAAACAGCATGCATGGCGCAGTAGCCAAGTTTAGAAACGAACATTTTGTCCACGTGGCCCACCACCGAAGCCTCGCGCGTTGCTATCAATCGCCTGCCGGAAGTTCCGGAGATGGAGGAGACGCCTTCGGTTCGTTCGTTCGTGCGTGCCGTTAGTTGGGCAGACAAAAAAAAATAGATAAAAAATTATTACAAGTAAAAAAAGAAAAAGGAAAGAGAGAGAGAGAGAGAGAGAGAGAGAGAGAAAGAAAAATTGGATGAATGATAAATATGTTACATTTTTCCGCCTTAATTATAACGAATTCAAATATTAGCTTAACGAACGGAATAAAAACGAATATGAGACTTCGTATGGGGAAAATTTTTATTAATGAAATAACAATTATAAATATATATATATATAAAAAAGAAAAAAACAGATCTAACATAATATATTTTGAAATCGGGGGGAAAAGTATATCACATCAATTAAATATTTCTAATGAATAATTTGGTAAGAAAGAAAAAGAATGGGTAATAAAATAAAAATAATGTCGGCAAATTTGAAGACTTATGTCGAGCTTGTTTTTTTTCTCTCTTACGGTCGTCCCCTCGTGTCAATCTCACCATCGATTAATTCACTTGGAATCTTTTTTCTTCCTCTTCTTTTTTTTTTTTTTTTTTAATCTTCTTTTAGCGGGTGGACTATTCTTGAACGAATTAACATAATTTCTGGCGTTTATACATTCATTCAAATATCGACTCGTTCTCTCTTTCTCTTTCTCTTTCTCTGTTGGTTTTCAATTGTATCTGTCTTTCGAGGAAGACGCTAAATTTACCGATGAACCAAGTAGTTGTCTTTTAAACCGCGCCGAGAGACAATCGGAGAATATATAATTCGAATTGGTAGCGATAATGTATTTATATTTTCAAACACCCTACGGACTATCAGCGATCGTTTCGATGGCTCATCGTAGTAATATACTTTAACGATAATCAGACAACACGATCCGTTATCTTCCTTATCGTTATAGTGATTTTGACACTTTAACACTCGCGCTCGTTCTTTCGAGAATTTCGATAACAATTTCAACGAAGTTATACATTTTGTTCAAACTTTTACTACAGATTGATTAAAAATTAATCAACCTACTTTGAAAATCTACTTATTCTAACGTTAAATTCGTGAAATCTATTTTCGTTAGACGTGTTATTTATTGATTGTGTTCGTGATAAATAAAAATAAATAAAACATTCGAAATATAGTTGAATTAACGACTGGGTGATAAAACGTTAACAAAAAGAGAATAAGAAATAATAAATGAATAAAAAAATAAAAAATATAAAAAAATCATGTTAAATGTCCTCATTAGGCGTCCGGTGCATTTACGTGGCTCTACACCGTCATCGTCGTGCACTTCTAAAAGCTATCATAATTTTTTAAAAGTCTCTTTTCGCTAGAGATAGAAGAGAGTTAGAGAGATAAAGATAGAGATAGAGAGAGAGAGAGAGAGAAAGAACGTTAGAGAGTCAATAGTAATTTCAACGACGACGCAAAGCTAAGCAGCTAACTCGCTTAGCCCTGTAAAAGGTCTGACCAAAGTTCCTACCTCAACATACGCAGTCTGTGTTACGTTTTAAACGTTGACGTAGTAGAATGAACGCGTTTTCATTTCTTTTTTTTTTTTTTTTTTTTTTTCCATTCAAAATACAAAAAGAGAAAAAAGTATGCTACTTTTTTTTTTTTTTTTTTACCGGAAACACCGTTGTCCAAGGCAAGAATCATTTTAATTACTCCGACCTTTTTCGCAACGAGATAGCAATTGGCGGGTTTTTATTTAAAAATTACTTTCGAGGTATACGTGTAAATTTGTATAATTTAATATATCCTACGAGAACGAGAAGATAGACCGGGTAGAAATACTATTAATTTTGTTTATTCTTACTTTTCGAATTAATTATTTTATAAGAAATAAATACGTTTAAATATAATCGGATTTTTCCATTATAAACACGTTGTTATATAAGAGGAAAAAAAAATGTATGAATTTATTTGCAACGAATGAAATTAAATACACGTGTTAAATATTTTGACATGAAAATAACAAAAAATTAAAATTAAATCGGGCTACAAAGAAAAAAAAAAAAAAAAAAAAATGAAAAAGAAGAGAAAAAGTAACGATACCGCAAAAGAATTAAATAACATCGGATTGGACAGTAAGAAAGATCACCGTGGTGAGTGTCACGTGTATTCACGTATACGAAGTAGCCGAAGAAACGCGCGGGTGAAAAAGGAGGACGGAATCTTGCCGTAGGCGTTTTAAAAGAAGAACGGAATAGGACGGGTTGGAGGATAGGCTTCTTCTTCTTCTTCTCGTCGTTGAATAAAAAAATAAAAAAACAAGAAAAGAAGAAGTGTACGTAGCGTAGACAATGAAGATCGACCGGACGTGGCATGCGTGTATATATATATATATATAAATGTGTGTGTGTAAGAAAAGGAAGATTGCAGAGGATCATACATGGTATCCATCCCCTGGTTGAGATTATCCGCGGTTAGACAACCGAGGCATGACAAGCGTGGAGAAGTGCGATCCGTTAAGGTGAGACGAGGTGTCGTCTCTTTTACACGCCAGCAACGTTTCCTCGAGAAAAGGCAAAGGACGAATAAGACGAAAGAAGAACGTCACAATATCGTGCCGCGAGGCACGTGGCACCACCACCACCACCACTAATCTAACTGTTGGTCTATCTTTCTTACTCTTTAACGAGAACACTCAATGAGTAAAGAAGAGAGTGTGTGTGTGAGAGAGAGAGAGAGAGAAATATACTACAACTTTTACCTTTTCCACCTCCTGAGAGACGCGTGTGAAGTGCGTAACCGAGAATGGAAGATAAAGATCCTATGCCGAGGACTACTACGTGTTAGGTTAACTCACCAGAGTCCAGAAGCTTGATAAGCGAAACAAACCAGCCTTCCTTTCTTCTTCTTTCCACTCTTTGTTTTCCTATTTCACTTTCTCTTTCTTGCATGCTCGATAGCTTGCTTGGTTACTTACTTGCTTGGTCGGTTGCTTGCTTGCTTACTTCTACGAGAACGTGTATCAAGAAGCCTTACGTTGAAACACCTGTTAACTTAGAGTCGTTTGATCTTACACGGGGAGAAGGATGAATAATTTCACTTGGCTGCCACGGAATTCCAAGGATGCAAAACTCGTATTAGAGAATCGATTATGAGCGACCAAGTTGATGAGGATAAGCTGAGAGTGACAAGATAGCAAGAGAGGAATGATCGTTGAAAGGTGACAACCGATGAAGATTAAACGATCAAAGGACATTGCGCTACACGAATTTCCTCCTCCTCCTACTCCTCCTACTCCTCTTCCTCCTCCTCATTTTCCTATTTAGACACTTTTAAGATAAAATTTCCAATCGGACGTAGATTTTTCTACATTTTTTTTTTTTTTTACTTTCTTCCTTGTCAATGGTTAAGAAGACAACTTTTTTTTCCAGTTTCCATATATGTAATAAAACTTTTCCGTACGTGCGTTTACATTCCCCTGTCGTTGGGATTTTTACTAAGGAGTGAATAAGATGTGACAACTTGGTACGTCACGTTAATTAGTATCCCATTGAGATTCGCTAAGATGGGATGAGAATGTATTGTAGAAGAAAAATTTCTTTTAATACTAAAACCTCTATCGACAATCTATATATATTTCTATTTACGCGGGTTAACCGGTTTATGCACACACACAAAATTAATATTTTTAACTAACGAACGCGTAGATAATATCAATCGATTTGTTTGCTTTAATATTAAAATAAAACAATATTCGTCATTACAATAATCATTGTTAAGTCTAACGAAAAAAAAAAGCAATAACATTGAATGTAAGTAATTTTTCATTTTTTAATTATTAACCGATAATAACTCGATCGGTCGCGAGTAACGTTACGTGTTAATCAATTAAAGATACTTTTAACGAAAAGTAAGAGTAAAAACAAAAATAAGACATCAAAAATGATATTCAACCGTAACGTTTCTCGAGAGATTAAATTATTAATCACGTCGTCATTTAGAAATTTGAGAAAATGGTTAGTCGAATTTCTATCGGCGTGTCTTATTCCTGTTCATTCGTAGTAACGTGGACTTCCTCGAAAACTCGGTAGGAGAGTTATGATTTAGCGAAGGAATAATCGTTCGGTACGGCCGACCGAATCCAAAAATAATCGAGCTGCACTTGTACGCCGATGCGAGCCCACCAATCCAGGTTGAACCTGCCTAAAGAGCTCGTGAACACGACCATCCACATTCATCTAGATATTCCTCACTCTCTCTCTCTCTCTCTCTCTTTCTAAACTATTTTCTCCTCCCTCTCATATTTTCTCTTCCCCACGTGGTTTTCTACTAAATGTTTTGTTCTTTTGTAAATGCATACATATATTATATACGTATACATGCATAGATACATACATATAACTCTCATGATGGTCTGACGGTGATAAATGCTTGGAAATTTTACAACGACCGCAATAAGTGACCGCCGCGAGAAACACTTTCACATTCTCTTGTCCGCTGTTGAAGAAACGGGTCCTCTGGTATTTGATCGCGAATACCGACTAGATTTGTTATTTCTTCTTTCTCTTTCTCTTTCTCTTTTCTTTCTTTCTTTCTCTCCTTTTTTTTCTCTCTTTTCTAATTGTAGTTGTTGATTATTTTCATAATTCTTATAAATTATTCAAGCGAAACGGTAATGAATTTTCGATACACATTGTGATAAGGATTATGAAACGAACCATAATTATTCAAAGCAACTAGGATACTGCAAGCTTGTTGAGAATTAGAGGACCATTAGGTGATGTGATTAAGTTCTTATATGAGAAAGGAAAACTAGTTGAACTTGAATATAAATATATCTTCATATTATAATAATTTCAATTTTCATTACTTATTACGAAGTTAAACGAAAGGGTTCGTTGATCGATTAAAAAAAAAACCAAAAAGACATCATAGAGACTATGTAGAAAAAAAAAAAAAAAAAAACAGAAACAAAAAAAAGATAGAAAGAGAGAGATTAGATACCTAATCTATTCTCTTTGGTCTAACATTTTCTAAAAATTCACATCGATAGATTGAATATGGAATACATGAGAATAAATCTCGTTTTATCGAGCGAACGAAAGTCGTACATTTTTTATAAAAGTATGACCTCGTTCGAAGTAAATACACGTTGGCTTGCTTACCCTCGCGAATCCATACACCAATAATGATAAGAATCGGAATGGAAGAGCAAAAGACCAATAAACCAACCAACCAACCTATCAACCAACCAACCAACCAACCAACCAACCAACCAACCAACCAACCAACCAACCAACCAACCAACCACCCAACCAACCAACCAACAAATGAACAAAACGTTTGAAGGAAGGAACGTAGTATTTTTCCTAGCTTCTCGCATGTTCCGTGAGTATGAGGGAGAAAGAAAGAGAGAGAGAGAGAGAGAGAGAGAGAGCTATAGCATACTACGACCGAGTTTAGAAAAAAAAATACCATTGGTCGGGGGGGGACGTCCGTCAGTCAGTCAATCGTTTACGCAATCTTCGACCAGAATCGCGTGTGTTCCAGCAACAAGCATAAGCGCGAGAACTCAAGTCAGCAAGCAAGCAACCAACCAACTAACGTAATCGCGCGTAGCTGTTCGCCATTTCATCCAAACACGCGCGCGTGTTTATTTCTTTGCGCTAAAAACTTTAATCTCCCTTCCCTTCCCGCTCCTTCCCCTCTTTTCCTCCTATCCACCCATCATCGTCTGTAATAACAACGACAAAATATTCACTTCGTCACGAATTTGATATATAACACGAGTAACGTTTTGCTAACATTATACGACTATTTATCAATAAATTAGTATACATACGACAGATTTAATAATGTATACGTGAATTTACCGTAAAATAATCGAATAATACGATTATTCGATAAATTTTAATTGATTTCAATTAACCATGATGTATATAAAATATTTATTGTTTAAGTCAATTAAACGTGATCGCGATTAAATTAATTAATTGTACATTAACGTCTAAAGACTTAGAAACTAATATACAATATGTATGTAAATAAAATCTTGTTTACTCTTCGTTATAAATCGAAGAAGAAAAAAAAACACTGAATTATTAACAAATCATAAATAATACATAAGAAATTGAAATGAAAAGAAAAAGGGAGAGAGAAAGAGAGAACGAGAAGATGCTAATAAGAGAATATAGAATATTTATATAACTTTTTAATTAATTTAAACTTAACTATTAACTCATATAGCTGAAAATTGTGTTCAAATTTAACATTAAAGAAAGATAACGTTAATATCTCATATAGTTATAAGTTTATGCTCATTCGTAAAAGTGTTACACACGACACATTTAAAAAAGGACAGCCGAACGAACGGTAAGCGACATATTCTACCTACAAATATACACATACACACATACAAAAACAGATAGAGAAAGAGAAAGAGAAGAAATCTTGTATTCGCTCGTAAGAGTCTCTGACAAATCTGCATCTCGCGTCAGTCATGAAGTAACAGAAAGAGAAGAGATAGGATAGGTGAGACGACGAAATGTCGCGTAAAATAGCGGCACGTCGGTCAATCGTTTACGCAATCCATCCATGTTACTTAAGAAAGAGAAAGAGAATAAGAAAGAGAATGAGAAAAGAGAAAAGTATATGAACTTCTTTCATCTGTATAAGTATACTAATCGTGTATCTCTACCATTAGAACGGACGTGAACGAGAGAGACTCGTACACGCGCGCAAACACATATATATATATGAATAACGCGTACACCTACACGTTTCTAACATACGTCAAGAGATATACATGATATATATATATATATATATATATATATATATATGTATATGTGTATATATATGTATATGCTTAGAAACATAGAGAAGCAAAGCACGATGAGGCTCATACGGGTATCGTGGCGCGTATCGAGCCATGATCGTGGTCGAAAGAGGCCTGTATATAGCAAGAGCGTAACTCGCTAGAGAATATCCCCACCATATCAGCCAACGCCTAGCCTAACCTCGTCTAATTACGCAACCATCAACCTGCCCTAGCTAGCTCGCCACGACAAATTCTCCTTCTCTCTCCCACCCACCCACCACCTCCCCCAACCCCTCTCTATATTTCTCTCGCTTACTCTCTATCTATATCTCTTCCTATCGATGATGATGATGATAATGATGATGATAATGATAATAATGATGATAATGAGAAATTATTCGTTGAAAGAACAATATTAAGATTTCAAATTGTAATTATTAAATAACGTATAGATAATATTTTTCCTACGACGAGGACAGAATTTTGTTACTCTTTCTATTAATCGATCATTCTTCTCTCGCTTATGTTGTTATGTTAAAAAAAAAAAAAAAAAAAGAAAATTATTCTAATTTATTTTACGATATTTTTTTTTTTTTCTTTTTTCTTTTTTTTTTATTACTGTTCCTTTTAAGGATTCCAATTACTATTTTTACGAACATCTTCTCACATATTCTCACATATGTCTCGCATTTTCAAGGATGTCACAGATATATTTAATAACGTAAATATAATTTAAGTAACAAATAAATCATAGAATTCCATTTATCTATACTTCATTGATTTATAATTAGACCATTGTCGTAATTGCTATGGAAATGTTTTTTATATGTTGGCAAAAAAAGAAAATCTTCGATTTCTGCAATACCGATATGAGGTTTTTTTTGTCATCGTAATTAGAGATAATTAAAGATCGTCTAGTATTAATCTATATAATCAACTAGTGATAGAATAAGAGAGATATTGTTAAAAAAATGAGAATGAAAAAAAAAAAGATAAGATGAAGAAAAATGTAATAAAAAGACTAGAAAACGGCGTGTTCGACTAGACTCGAGAGTTCAATTCGAGTCTCTTCTCTTCTCTCAACGATAAAAGTCGTTTTCTATGAAAAAGCTTCGTTCGTTACCGTCGTTATTATCGCGTTGTTGTTGTCGCAGAGAGCCTTTGTCATCGTTATCATTGCGCAACGAAGAACGCCGAGGACGTGCTCGCGAGTAATCGCGCAACGTTGTTGTTAACGTACGCTCCAACGAGTTTGCTCGAACGTTTGGATTACCAGACATTACCTCTGCTTAATATTTATTACAAATTTAAGCATCAGATTTACTCACACACGACAATTTACAAATATTCAATAATAATTTTAAAGTAAAAAGAAAATAAATAAATAAAATGTCTGATTGATAATTTTAGAATTACCAGACAATAATCTCCTCTTAACGTTTATTATAAATTTATTCATCAGATTTATTAACACACGACAATTTACAAATATATTCAATAATATAAAGGTTAAAAATAATATATTTAATGAAAAAAAAATGAAATAAAAAAAAAGGTTATCTTATTCACAGATATGTCAATAGGACGTTATCAAAATTTTGATCGGTTAAATGATTTAGATCAAGGATTACAAAGGTGTGCCCCATGTCAGAATTTCGTTTCGGATAATCGAACAGGGGTTAACAACTTTTTCAAAAATAATAAGATTCGCGTAGAATTATTTTTTTTTCTCTATTTTTTAATATAATGCTAAAAGTGATTTTCTTTCTTCTTTTTTCCTTTTCAAAAATGTATATACAAAACTGTTTAGCCATGTGTTGTATTAATCAAATCTTAATTAACTAAATTGTTTAGTTCCTTTTAAAGATCACCCCATAACCGTAAAACCACCTGTAAATAGCAGGTCGAACGTATAATGCATAAAAATAATTGAAAAGATAATGCGATAACACTACGATTGTAGATAAAATATTTTATTATTTTTGTCGTGTTATATTGCAACAGTAGCGCTGTTAATATAAAAATTAAAAGAAGAAAAAATAGCCAAAAAAAAAAACAATCTAATATTGTTTCGGGAGTCCTAAAGAATAGCAACATAATCGCAATTAATCCTTGTCGTCGCTATAAAAGAAAAAAAAAAATAGCAGAAAGTAATATAAATTAATAAATAAAAAAGATCAACTTATCTGTGAAAGAAATTGCCTAATCTTATCTCCTACATCGAGAACTAACTCTCTCGAATTCACGTTTAAAGATATGAATTAGGAATTATATCGCGAAGCAAAGAAACAACTCGCGAAAAAGAACGAAGATCATCATACGTTGCGAAAACTACATCTTTATACTTCCCATAAAATAATAATAATAATAATATTAATAATCAAAATAATAACAATAACAACAAAAAAGAAGAACAATAAAAACGATGATGACGACAACAGTCAGTAGCCAGAAAATATGCGCTAGGCTAGAAAAATAGCACTAAAAGAAAAAAATGCTCAAGGCACCTTATCCTCCTCCTCCTCCTCCTCCTCCTCCCACCAACTCCCCTTCCACCGTCATCCTCTCCCCCCCCCGCCTTCCCTCTCGATAGTTTCTAAGCCGAGAACGCGTTCTCGAACTGCGAGGCTCGTTAGAAAACTTGTCTAACGTCTATCTAACGATGACAACTTTTGGGACGACGTTTGACACCGTCTCGACAACGTCAAAGTCATTTTTCTTCACGAACGAATCCTTCTTCTCGAGTCCAAAGAAGAAAAAGGATACTAAAAACGCGGAGGAATGACGAATCATGGAATTCCCTTTGGATGTCTTTATCTATCTCTAAGAACCCCCCCACCCCTGCCATCGAAAAGCATCTCGAAAACATTTTCTTTCTTTTGTGGTGAAATTTATTTTTTTTTTTTTTTACAGTCACATTGGGTGTGGTTTTGTCAAGGTCGTCGAAAAGAATGGGAACGACTAAATGAAATGATGTAATCGTAGTAAAAATGTAACCGAGTATGAACCCATGCTGCTCTCTCGACAGCTTTCAACGTTTGAATTTGAATTTTGAAATAAAATTGACAAATGATGGCTCTCTCGTGAATCATGCATGCATTCCTTTACATGATTGTACTGCTTGTTTTTTTTTTTCTTCGTATGCCGTTCGTATTTTCGAACGACATTTTGAATTAATTTTAAACAATAATTCCATCTGGTTTTTTTTTCTTTTTTTTTTTTCTCATATAGTAAATTTTGAAACGAAAAAGTTTACAATTTTGATGCGCGTTATTTATTCGATTCATCTTTTGGTTTGTTTTATATATTTGAGGAATCAATATTATTTTTCTCTTATTTGTCGTATTCCCAACTAAGTTTTGACGTCTGTCATACAACCCATAGAAAAATAACAAATTCCTGTATATTTTTATGATACAGATGATCATTGCGCGCGCGCGCGCGCGTCTCGGATAATCTTAATTGATGAAGATCGGCAATGCATTAGAATAAAGAAGATCATTGTTCGATCTTACGTATGGCTCCACATCTCGAAAACTGATATTATTTTTAATTTTATTTTCTTCTTGTTTTCGAACCACGTCAACATCAACAACGTCTGTTATTGAGAATTATTATCACGCTCGTCTTCGTCATATCTATCGTTCGCGAATATGGAATCATGTTTTTATCGTATTGATTATATTTCTTCTAATATATATAAATTGATTATTTATAAAATACGTTAAACGATCGATAATTTATTTAAAATTATTACTTTTTTAATTAATAAATATCAAATCGATTTTTATCTAAATTTACTTCTAAACAATAATATAAATTTTATGTTAAGAGATCAGTTATAATACAAAAATCTATATTTGTCACCTAAAAGATGATAATACAAAAAAATACAAGTAAATAAAAACGCATATATATATATAAAAAAATCTTTTCTTAAGAAAAATCATTCCAATCGAGAAAAAGTTAAAAAGAAACATTTTTGAGAAGGAAACCCCGCGTTTAATCGATGCTGCTATATTTCGAGAGATACTTTCACGAGGTCGAATAATTGATCGTCATTTCACGGTGGAAAGGCTATTTGTTTCTACGAATATACGGTCACTGAGGTGCAACTTTGCAGTATCAGAGAGAACCAGTAACAAAAGCAAGAACGAGAAGGAGCATCATCATCAGAGACAAGTATCTCAGAAACAGTAGCAACGAAGAAGCAAAAGTAGAAGTAGAAACAGTAGAAGAAGAAGAAAAATAAGAAGAAGAAGAAGAAGATGAAGAAGAAGAAAACGATAAAGACGATGAAGACGATGAAGGCTGAAGTATAGAGAGAAAACTTTGAGTCCACTGTGTGTCGGTCGAAGTTGGTATAAGTTTAAATCGGGAATGGCGGGCCAGGAGGCCGTCATGCGGGAGGCGCGATGGTATTTTTATCGGTCTAAATATAGGTAAACCTCCTATACGGAACGCCATACCAGTGCTCCCGCTTCTGCTACGTGTATACACCTATGTATAATATATACTGCTGATCTATATATGTCTATATGTATCATTCTGTGTCAAAGTAGGGAGAATACTTTGAGAAGAAGAAGAAGAAGAAGAAGAAGAAGAAGAAGAAGAAGAAGAAACTGTTCAAATATATGTTTAGCTAGTGTCTTTGATGAGACTCTAACTTTACTATCATAGGATGTCTTTCTACCAAAAAACAACAACTCAACAGGCAAATTAAACGAGTGACATAAATTCGAACTTAGGAATGTTTCCTCCTCCTTCTCGACCGCCTTCTTCTTCTTCTTCTTCTCGTTTTAAGGTCTTTCTTCCACTAAGTAGATCTATTTTATGGTAGGAAATCTCTTTACTATGACTAAAGTATCAAGAAAAGCTCATTGATACCCATAATAGCTAACTCACGCTTTTCCTACGACTTACAACATCACGTGGCCCTTTTTATCAATGACTGTACCTTGCTGTTACTTTATCGTCCTTGTTAAAGTGTCGCGTTAACGCTTTTAGTGGCAATAAGATGGATTCGAATAAAATGCGAAGTCTATGAACGAAAATTAAACTGTGATATACGCATGATCACGATTATTTCATATTATTGATTATAATGTAGAAACATTGTAGTGATTCAAATGAACGTGTATAAAAATAAAAAAAAAAATTTGCGTCAGTTTTACGCGTGATAGTAGCGAAAGTCGTATTATATTATCGTATGGAAAATAATCAATTGATTCATATATACAGTTAGTGTTACTGAAAATCGTACACCGTTACGTTTACTCGATTTTTTGAAAACTATTGATATAATGTCTTTCGGATAAACCCAATCTAGAAATAAATACATAATTACATATTTAATGAGCTTAATTTGTAAGCTTTTTTAACAATTGAATTAAACGAATACGAAAATGATGTAAAGAAAAAACGTCCGTCAATAAAAATCGTACCTGTTGGTATAACTATAAAAACGGAAAGATTATTCAGTTGTTTCGTGTCAAACAATTAATCATTCTTTGTTTTCCTTGTTAGTTAAATGTTTTTTAGTTTAATACGCATTAAAGTAGAAATAATACAAAGTACATTTAAAAATAAAAATGACATATCTATTAATATACTTCGAATATTAAACAATTTCGGATCTGATATTTTATTAGATGAAAATTTTTAATTTAAAGTCATCATTGGTCAATAAACGTTAAAAAAAAAATGTATTTTATTGTTAGTTTAAAACAATCGAAAATATTAGTAAAGTAAATTACTGTGTTCGATTTACCTTAATTGATTGATAATTAATCGAAAGAAATGTATATTATATTTTAAAAACAGTTAGTACAAGTTCAACACACCCGTCCTCTTCGAAATCCGCCGTAAGACTGGCACATTGTCCTCTATGAAAGTCGCTTCTAATTTCTTTTATTTATTCTTATTTATATGACTTTCCAACGGCTGCATATATATTACGCAAATAATATTCGACACATAAATAAATAAGAATCGATAAAAGAATTTCAAAGAGGACGATACATCGAACTTATACTCCGTATTTTAAAAATATACATTTTCTTCGATTAATTAACAATCGTTTACGATATTTCAAACACTCTCATAGTATGTTACATTCCCACTCATCCTTTCATAAGCAAACGCATCTCATAATAACTATCGATCAACGTATATCTTGCATAGATACACGCACACGAACACACACCATAACTGATACTAAAATATTCTATAATTTCGTTCAACTATGGTTTCTATCTCACTCTTGTCATGTTGTTTCATAAAATTGTATTTTGTTACGATCACTTATGAAATTTACTTAAAAAAAAATGTATAAATATCCGAATGAATGTTTGTCATCTTACATTAATAATCGTTACATTAACACATTGAACGCCGACATTCACATTATTCGTCTCTTACGAAGAAACACAGATACTGATTTTTAAAATTAATTTTTACAGAGTGACTGTTGATCTGATTTTGCATAAAACATTATTATCTGTGTTCAGTTGGAAATTAAACAAATGTGAAAACAAATAAACAATGACAAGTAGAATATATCAATGTTTAATACATATTGTAAAAAACAAAAAAAAGGAATCCCGCAATAATGCGAGACCAATATGTTACATATATTGAATTGTTTGAACGACGTCAATCGCCCAACGTGAATTATTGTATTTTATATCAAATATTTCAAAATTAAAGCGAAATATAATGCATTTGACAAAATTGTTAACTAAATCGAAAAAAAAAAAGAGAATTAAAGAAAAAGATTCGACCAAATATAGAAGAAATAGAATGAGATAAAATATAAACATTGAATATTTTATCGGCGCGTGGCTGGATATCGCGAGTTGTGGGTACACTGAGCAATTTTTGAGGATAAAGACGTAACCAACTATTAACAGGGCACTACCGTGTAATCCCGATACCAAGGGTGGTATTCCGTGACCGCAGAGAGCCGCCGCATAGGGAAGCTGAAAGAGAGAGAGAGAGAAAGAGAGAGAGAGAAGCCAGGAAGCGTAATTTGAATTCGATTCGAGGTCGAATCGTTCTCACATAATCGATTTTCGATCCTTTCCTCGAGTTTCCTTTATCGATCTACTCTTTATCGAGGAAAAAAATAATAATGAAAGAACTAGTATAATATTAAATATTTATTAACAATAAAATAAAATAAATAATATCCATTCCGTTTTCGCGTTAGAGAGTTTTCTTTATTATTTTATTATTCAATATTTACAAAGATATGGAAAGTATAAATGTTTGAAAGTGCACGTCTCTGCCGAGCCTTTCATTACCCTTTATCAGAACTTCGTACGTTTTTCTTTTACCGCAAAAGTAATTGTTCCGTATCGACACCTATGACAATTCGAAAACATTACTGAATAATTAATTTGTAATAATGATTTATTCAATGATTTTATTTGTTTTGGTTGACAATTACAAGGAATAAAAATTGCGAATAGTTTCATACGAAAATTCTATTTACAGCGATGAATATTTTTTAATCAGAATTTATATTTATTTTATTTTATTTTATATTTGAAGATCGATTATTATTATTCTAGTGAAAATTTATTTTAGTGAAAATATTTCAACTAACTAATAAATCGAAACCACCTCCTTAAAAATAATGTTTTAACAGTTTTAATATATTTATTACTTTTTTTGATACACAAATGATAATAGAAAATAATTCATAAGATTATTATAATTTAGCATTAGTATGTTACGTGGTTGTAAGTCAATTGATATCATCGATAAATCAATGCGTTTAATTACACCTTGTAGACAATTTCATCGCATAATTAATAAGATGAATCGAGTTGGTTATTCAAAGGGCTATAAACCTTCCGATTGAATCAATAGGAAGACGACCACGACGAAAACGCATTGTTATTTAATAGTCGATTAATTTGTAAGATAATAGCGAAGACATTTCCTTACTATTTCCTTAATCTCGAACAATTTAGATCGATTAATAATGAAGAATCTTTAAAAATTCTTCAATATCGACTGATATTGGTCAGCAGAATACTCTTCCTTTCCTACGATTTAATATTTTATGCAATTGAAATGAAATGAGGAAACAAAAATCAAGTGTCGAACAAAAAAATCAAATTAATTCTTTGAATTATAATCAAAGATAAAATCACGTGGTAACAATTACATTCAAATACGATGAATAATAAATCGAGGATTGAAGATACTATAACAATTATTATTATTATTATTGTTTTATATACCTGAATACTTGAAAACGTAAATCCTGAATATATTAAAGATAAGAAGAAATTTTCATAATCTTGTGCTATATAAAGTCATAATTATAAATTATTTAAATAGTTTGAAAAGTAAGAAAAAAATTAAAGACGAAAGAATTAATGATTTAAACTGGGGGGGGGGGGAAACACAAGAAAAATATTCAAGTTTAGAAAATTGCATAAGTATTTGTTCCATCTCAACCTTTGTATGTCTGATGACATCAGAAAATATATCCTGCCAAATCAACAATAACGAAATGAAAGAGAATGAGATAGAGATAGATGGAAAATGACGTAGAAAATAACATCAGGTGTTTCCCAGATCGTGACAGAGCTCGTCGTATCGTAAGATCAAGGGTTAATCGGTTGATAAAAGGTTATGTCATTACTCCTCCTACTGTTACTTGTGGTACGTGCGTGTTACGTTCGCATATAAACGTGCGTCAGAAGATAAGAGGACACGTTCTTTGATTAAACAGTAAGAATAGGAAGAGAGAAAAACAGAAAAAAAAAAGATTAGAATTTTAGTTATGGATTTTATCCGATATGAAAATTACGACAATACGTGAACAAAATTCTATATTTCAAGTTTTACGTTTAATATGACTCGACATATATTATTTCGAATATGTAAAATTAGTATTTAAAACGATTTATCTTTTTTAGATAATTTCGAAGGATACTTTTTTTATCGGTTCAGAAGGAACTTGAAGTACTTGATCATTTAAAAAAATATTCTTATTACTATAACGCACGGGAAGGTAAATTAAATGGGTAAATTGATAAGAAAGAATGCTAAAAAATATTATGGTCCTAACTAATACTATTTATTTGAGTATTTTACGTTGTTCGTGGTCTTCGCATTTAATGTGTGTATATGTGTGGTCCACTTTAAAATAATTATTATATATACTATAATTAACATAATAATATTATATTAATTTAATTATAATATAATTATAATGTACTTATAATATGATTATATATATATATCATTATTAAATAATGTATAAATATGTAAACTATCTATTAATATTCATATTTTTATTAAATATAATGATATCAAAAATTGTGTACCAATAAGATAGTAAATTTCATTTTTATAATTAGACGAAAATTTAATCCTTCGTAGAACGAATGTACCGGAAGGTTCTTCGTAGTTATTAATTATTCGTATTTCATTCACATGGCGTAGGCGAAGAAGGAATAAAAAGATAGCAGGTGAAATGTGTTTTATCCTGAGACAGAATTGTATATATGCGTTGGCCCTGGACCCGTTATAACAATACCCCGTAAACTAGCTTATCGGTGGTCATGGTCATCAATCAAAATCTCCCTACCAAATGAACGAGTCTCCGAAAGAATATCAAATAGTATTAATACAAACACATCGTGATCGATAAACACGTGCAAATAATGTTTTGTGCAAGTATTGAAAATATTCTATTCCAATAGGTTTTATTTTCTTAATCTTTATCTCATCGCGAAGGGATTTTTTTTTTTTCAAGAAGATATCAAACAGATATCGGGAGTTAAATGACATCATCAACAATTATCTTTCAAACTACGTCGAACGTACACATAGAAAATTATTTATGGAAACTTTACTGCAACCTTTATTACCGAGGATCTGTAAGATATCCAACCGATCGCAAAAAATAATTGCATAGACTTGTGTGCATGATAGATCGATAGAACTCATTCAAATCTTAACGTTCAAGATTTATATTAATTTCCTCTACTTTTCCAAATATTTTCATAATTTCGCTATCTTTAGCACTTTTTTTTTTTTTTTTAAATAATATAAAGATAAAAAAACATCGGTCGTCCTACCGGATTAACCTTAAATACGAGCGTTTTAGTATTTTATTTAAAACGTCGAAGATGCAAATATGTAGTAGAATAGGAAAAAAAAAGAGAAAGAAGAAAAATAATTTAATGAAATCGAAGTTTGGTTACGAGTTACGAAAACTGAGGGATGGAGGGCTTTTTAGCCTATCATTAAGCTCGAACCCTCACACAATTTTAATCTTTGATATGAACGTAATATTGCGCGGGTGCTTTGAAGTTCGGTTGGCAAATTTCTTACGCAATATACATATACATATACATATACATAAATATATCTATGAATGTATATACCTATACTAACATATCTATAAACGTATACAAACTTAAGTATAGTATATACACATACATGCACGTACACACAAACGTATATACATATACACAATTGTACGTACAAAGTTGGCGCGAATTTGCGCACAACTTTTGTCGGTGTCGAGAAACTTTTCTTCCTTCTCTCTCCCTCTCTCTCTCTTTCTCTCTCTCTCTCTTTCTAGCTCTCTCTTCCTTTCTTTCTTCGTATTGCACATACATACCCATACACATATGAACACCATACACACCACACAACACACACACACAGACAGATACAAACAAACAGACAGAGAAAGAGAGAGAGAGAGAGAGAGAGAGAGAGAGAGAGAGAGAGAGAGAAAGAGACATAGAGAAAAGCAAGCATCGAATTAAGAGCGTAGACGCAACAAGAAACTTTCACCCAAGACTCTCAACTACATCGACCTAGACAACGATGTACTGCTACGCGTACTGTTTCAACGTGGAAGGATCATTTTCAGTATCCAATACACGCTCCCTCCCACCCTTCACCCAACTCTTTTGGTACTATTTAGTATACGAATTAAATCTATAATATTATGTAAACTTGTTGTATCCGCGAAAAGAAACAATATAACGAAAATATTCTGCTTTAGTAAAATTTATACAAAACGGATACCCGAAAGACGAGTTAAACCAATTGCGCAATTTATTTACTATATCTAACTTATTTTTTTTTGTAATTCATAATTAATGAATAACTTGAATACTTTTTACATGTAGGAATGTAAGTAAATTTCTTACACATTTGTACTATTTTTAAACATGTCGTAAAACAATTTAACAATTTTTCGTTAAATTCGAAACAATTTAATTGACGATCAAAATTCAAACACATCTGTGAGAATAATTCGGAAAAACCGGGAAACGTAATAATGACGAACTCTCTTACGTATCGCACACTATTTGATCGTATAAAACATTGCTGAAATTTTTCGAGAATATTTTATATGATAAAAATCAAACAATTAAGAAAAGTTCGAAAATCAAGAAACACTATATAGCAAGTTGTTATGCATACACGTAGTCTTATCGTTAGCGCAAAATCCTGTTTTTCTCTATCGTTTTTCCTATCGTCACATGTGTGCTAGAGAGAAGGAAAGAAAGAAATAAAGAAAGAGAGAGAGAGAGGAAAAAACAGAAAGAGACAGTGGAAAAAACCGGTCAACGATGATTTCAATTACTACACATGAAAGAATATCGAAAAGTAAAGTACTAACTAAGACTATTATCATAGAAAATTGAGAGGAATTACGGGAACTTGCTGTTAGAAGTCCAAGGATTTCCATGATTTTATCGAATATCTATAAATGTAGGTACGCTTAAGAAAGAAAAAGAGATGAGAGAGAGAGAGAGAGAGAGAGAGAAAGTACGCGAGCCTATTAAATTATAACGTTTATCCATAATCAGTAGTATTATCGTCCCTCCGATTACGCGTGCAAGCAGGCAAATAACGTCGCGCCCCGTCATCGAGTTTCCGGCTGCTTTGCGGTCGAAGATAATGAATCGGGTTGTTGTAAAGAAAGCAAAACGAAAAAGGAAAACTTATCGTACGGTCATTGGTTCTGAACGGGTTAGCAAATTTTATCATCTTAATTTGTTTTGAGATATTACATTGAAGTTTCTATTATGATCTAACACCGATTCATCGATTTAATTCAAAATTTAATCTTCAATAAATATATATATACTATTTTAATCTATTATAGTATTATATTAAACCTAATTAATATTAATCGATGGGTGATATTTTATTATCAAACATTATTCGTCATTGATAATTTCAATATTCTTGCGAATCAATTATTATCTTACCTACGCGATCGGTTAAAATATGAATAAATACGTTAAGCATAAATATTTTGTTTTTTTGTAAACATTTTTGCGAACCGTGGTTTTGAGGCGAGATCATTTTAACTGACTGACCATCGCGTGCAATTTTCAACGATAAATAAATATCGTAGGACTGTATTATAATAAATGAATTATATATATCAAAAAGTATTGTTTTATCGTACCCACTTTTACGATCATTTTGTTGTTGAAAATTATTGTGATAAATGGTTACTGACAATTTCAAGATTCTTCTAATGACGTAGGATTGCATTTTTTCATCTATTCACGAAAGTATGTAGTTTTTGTTTTTCCTTTTTAACGACGTAGAGTAGGATTCGAGTTTGCTTTTAAATAATACTCATCTGCTTTTGTTTCATTTTAATCCTACGATTATAAGGATAATTATTTTGTATTACTTCTTTTACTAATATATATATATATGGATTACTTAGTATCCTTGCAAATATCCAGGGTGAAGGGAATCCAAGCTGAACGGAATTAAAAGAAGTCAAAATAGGAGAGAAAGAGAGAGAAATGGCCGGCCTTGGTCGGAACGCGGTACGCACGAACACACCCAACCCACCCCCACCAACCCAAGGAGGAAGATCATTCATTCTAGTAGAGGTGGATGCGCTGAGATAGATTAAGGAAGATCCGAAGGGTTGATGGAGGTATCTCAGTGCAAAAAAAAAAAAAAAAGAAAAAAAAACTCAAGATTTAGTAGATCGATCAGGAAAGTTTGAACATTTTAACGTGGGAAAGAAAGAAATAAAACAAGATAGAAAGAAAGAATAAAAGAAAATAAAGTAAGTAAAACAAAACTTAAGAGTTACGTGTGTTTTATCTGAAGAAAGAGACAGATAAGAAATTACCTGACAACTTGGTAAAGAATATTAACTTTTATCGGTCATGCGTCATTTGTGACGTAACATTCACAAGTTATATATTAAGCATCAATGGTTGATAAGAATTAATTGATGCCTAAACCCGAAGGAAAGTATTATAAAAGTATTAAATAAAAAAAACATTATAAATAATATATGTATCATAAATGATTTAAATAAAGAACAATAGAAAAAGTTGTAATAAGAATCGAAGTGTCATTTATTGAATTGACGAAGCTTGATTAGTACACTAATTGTAAAATTAATTAGAAAATAACAACTCTATAACATCACTAAAAGCATGGATCATCAGCGTGATCAACAATAAAAAGAAAAAAGAAAAAAGAAAAAGGATTGGAACCAAATCAAAGTGTAACTTATTAAAACTAACGGAGAGAATTTAAATAGAATAAATATAAGATTTAATTACGATAGAACAACAACGTGAAAATATCACAAATAACATGAGAATTAATATAATCAATTATTAAATAAAGACATAGAGAAAATTCAAACAAAATCAAAATAGTCATTTATCGACTATAATGAATCTTAAATAATATAATTAACGTAAGATAACTTACGAAAGAACCAAGCGAAAACATTTCAAGAATGACACTTTTGGGATTAATATAAACAACAATTAAAACGATGATGAGATATGCATAAGATAATCATTTAGTAGTAGTATGCTGATAGAAGTTGCTTAAAAAAAAAAAAAGAAAAAAAGGAAATTAGAAGAAATCCACGTGGTTTCCGGAAGTAGCATCGATGATGCTTGTCCAGAAAGAAAAAGAGGAATGGAATGAAAAGGAAAAAAGGAGCAAAAGGGGCAAAGGGAGAGAGATGAGGGGGAGAAGGAAAGAGGGGGGAGAGAGAGAGAGAGAGAGAGAGACAAAGACTCCTGGTGGCAGGGGCGCAGGACGACGAACTCTCGACGACGGTCGCATCGTCTCGGCGCATCGCGACGCGCCGACTCCACTCTTTTCTCTTCTTCTCTTCTTCTTCTTCTTCTTCTTCTTCTTCTTCTTCTTCTTCTTCTTCTTCTCCTTCATTTTCTTCTTCTTCTTCTTCTTCTTCTTCGTTCAGTACGACCTCGAAGAGCCGCGACTGCGCCGTTATAACTGCGGCTTGCGGTCGGAAACACGTGGGAACCTGCGGGAGAGGAGTCCTCCCCTAACCCTCCCCTATCCCTCCCCTAACCATCCCGAACCTTCCCTCCTTTTCTCTCTCTCTCTCTTCCCCCTTCTTCCCCCTTCGCTTCACCTCACCTCACCTCACCTCACCTAACCTCACCTTACCTCACTTCACCCCCGTCCCCGTCCCCTCTCTCTCTCTCTCTGTCTATATTCTCTCACAAGCCACGTCGCGTCCCGTGAGAATCTATAGCCCCGACATAGCAAGAAGGAACATAAAGAAGAAGATCCCTCCGTCGAGGCCACCGATAAATACCTTCCGTGTTCCATCACAGCAATGTAGAAGACATTTCCCGCGAAAATTCGAACCTATTTAATACACCTCCTACAGGTGGTGTTCTTATTATTATAATAAAAACCTTTAATAATTTGGGTAGAATAATCATTTGTATCTTGTTAAGCGTATTCAATAATATCTTTCGAGATATGTAATGATGAACGATATGTATGTCATATTTTAATATACGGTGAAAGATAAAAAAAATCGTTTAGCTAACCATCCGTATCATTTTTGCAAAATAATTTACTTGATTAACTCTAATTTAATACGTATATACTAAAAAGGTTCTACTCTACTGATTTAGAAATAAGATTTTGGCTAATTAATAATTTTGTTATGATAATAGAATGATATATTTGTACACTTATCATTATGACGTATCGTGTTCATGTTAAATGTATCACATCAGTATAAATTACTTATATTTCTCGCGAAGTATTGATTGTATTTTCTTCAATTAATAAAAACATTAATACATTAATACATCAATAATGTTCCATTGTCTTAGCTTCGTGTATTGTTCATTAAAAAATTCTACAAACTGATGTATTAAATTAAAATAAAAGATCGCTGATTGATATAGAGAAATTGTAAAAATAAGATAATAAAAATAGTTTGAACATATTTTTAGATAACGAGTGTGTTAAATCTTTAGATTCTCTTATTGTTTGGGTGTTAGACTCTAATGGAAATGATAAATCCCTCGAAATACTGTGTATACATCCGGATATATTATATGTGTAAAAGTCATAGCTAGGTTTACGAGGGTTTCCAAATCGTCAAAGTAACATTTTACGATCGTCCAAACGTTTCAATCTTATTCTCCGTTGTCATATTTACCGAAGACAACAAATTTGACGTGTATATTTTCTTATCGTCGTTTGAATTATTACTGATCGATGACGATGACGATGATAATGATAATAATAAATTAAATAAAATGTAAAAAATTGTTGAAGAATGAAATGAGTTCTAACTGATCATCTTACGTTGGAATGTCGTCGTGATATAAAAAGCTGGTGCAATATATTCATGACGAAAAGAGAATTCATCGTCGTTGGTGAGTTTAACGCACCCCGTCAAGAAGATATTTTCGTTCTCGTCGCTGGCAAAGATTTAACGGATCGGACAAATTTCTCAGACACCAGCTTGGATCGTCTACAAGTATGTTGTCGGAAACAATGGGTAAGAGGAATCAAAATTGGTCTTTGTGGTTGATTTTTCAAAAGTCAACATTTAACTTCTTCTGATTGAAATAACCGAATCGACTGCAATAAAAGCAATAACATCTATCGATTGATTCATTCAAGTTGATCGACTTTATTTGCTTAAAAAAAAAAAAAGAAATAAATATTTACTTGGTTCCAAGATTATTCTAAATCAAACTAAACTGAACAATATTAAAATTAACGATTATCATTGCGAGAAAATTAATTAGCAGATTACAGAATCATAATTGACGTCACAAAACTATTTTATAACAGATTGTTTTAATAATAATAATAATAATAATAATAAATTATTTAATTGAACTTTGATATCGTGAACTATTAGTGAAGAATCCTTTTGTAATTAACAACCAAAACTTTAAATAATCCAATTACTTTCTTCATCCCTACAATGAGACACACATAAATAGAAAAAATCAATCAGAGTTGATAGAGAATAAACTAGACAAATAATTATATTAAAAAGGGTTAAGAAAGAACCTCTGTTGGTTGATGGAACACCATGAGGTCAAAGATTAAACGTAATCTTTTGAACGAGAATCGATATTTCTTACTTCGAAGATTAGAATTATAAATATATCGAGGATACGTTAGAGTTTTTTTAAATACTCATCGAAATAAGAATTCAATGATTTCGCCTAATCAGATTAAGTTTTTTTTTGGAACGTTCTTTGAAAGAATAGGAAGAAGAACAGACGGAGAAGATAGGGGGGAGGAGGAAGAAGAAGAAAGAGAAGAAGGAGACTAAACTTAGGTGTCCACAACGAAGTTAGAAGGGAAGAAGGTCGCGCGCAAAGTGCAGAATGAAGATGTAGGTTAGAGCATCCACAGCATCCACTCTCGTGGTACAACTTTGCCATGACCCCGAGACACGCCGTAGGAATTATTTCTCGGTAGGTGATCACAGCGAGACGCAACACGCGGATCCCTGAGATACGCACCACCACCACCACCATCACCACCTTCTTCTTCTTTTCTTCTTCTTCTTCTTCTTCTTCTCCTTCTTTTCTCTTTCTTCTCATTTTTGTTTTCTTCTCTCTTTTTCTTACTTGGACCACTCGGAACTGGTTTCCAAAATGGTTCGCTCGTCCCACACACGCGAGAGTACGTACAGCCAACGACAAAACGTCTTTAACTTCTGCGCCAATTGGACGAGTTTTCGAGAAAGCATCGGGGAAAAAAAAAAATAAAAAATAAAAACAGAAGAAAGGGAGGAGCAAGAAAAATAATCCTTCCCCCTTTTTATTTTTTTTTATGACTCGTTCAAAACAAGAAAAGAAACAGAGGAGTGTATATGTGTATTTATCCATCTCGCGCAATGATATCTTTGGATAAAAGGAGCCGAATAAATCCAGCTTAAGATACAAATAACCGAACTGCGTGACGTCACGACCGGCTGGACGACCCCTACTAGCTGTTTCTTCCTTGGCTAGGACTAAGGGAGGCGGGGCCGGGGTAAGGGGGTTTAAAAGGGAGGTGTTAAAGGATGGGGGTGTGTAATCGTGATGAAACGGTATAACGGGGCGTAAGTCCTTCGACGAGGATATCCTCACTCTGTATCTAAAAACTTCCGCGAATTCGATCATCATATTTGTAAAAATCCTCTTTCCCCCCTGGACTATACAAATTTGAAACAAATCTTTTAACAAATTTATCTTAAATCGGGTCGCGTATCGTAGTATGTATACTTGATCTCAATGCATAATCTAATATCACGGGGTACGACACGTTTCACGAAATACGAACAAAAGAAACATTTCCTTATGAATAAATAATATATTTTATACGCGCGTATATAAAAATAAAGAAAAATCTTTTCTACCATCTTGGATGATGATGATGATGATGATGAATAATGTCGATCAAAATAATAATAATAATATATATATATATATAAAAGTTTGTTCTATTTTTTGCAAAAGATAAGATACACCTTATTATCAGATCGTTTAAACTGACAATAATAAAAGTAATATTCGTTCTTTATTTATTTTTTTATTTTTTTTTTTTTTTTTCAGGACGATCAGGTATATTATGACTTTTCGAGGTTTTCTCACTCTCGAAGGGTTTATCCGCGAGTAGTCGGACGCTATGCTGAGGCACGCGACGTACCTTTCAAGGTGAACGGGATACGTCTTTCGGAAAGAAAAAGATCGTGGTAAAGAGAGAAATAAAGCAAAACCATCTAACCCCTCTCTTCTTCTTCTTCTCCACTACTTCTCTTATTCTTCTTCTTCTTCTCCTTTTTTTTTACTTTGCCATTTGAACACGGACACTGTCGCGTACGAATACTAACATGAAAGATGTGTATTTTTAATCATGCCAGACGAAAAGGACACGAGGAAGAAGTTAATCTCTTCGTGATGCGCTCAAAGATCCGGAACCAACAAGAAAAAGAAAGAAAGAAAGAAAGAAACATACTTTGATAATAAAAAAAAGGGAAGGGGGGTGAGAGGTGGGGGGAAAGAGGACGGGATGGGGAGGGGAAAGAGATCGACGGGTGATAATCCGATCTCGCAGCGGGTATACATAAGCGCTTGTCAAAACTCTCCTCCGGCATGGCACGCGACTTCCGTTTTTATGCAAATCGCGAGACAAGCGTATCGCGATATTCCCTCAAGCCCGTTGACCCAAGCTGTTTGAAGAATACATTTAGGAGAGAAAGAGAGAGAGAGAGAGAGAGAGAGAGAGAAAGAGAAAAAGAGATACGAATGGGCGATTAACTCTCTCGAGTGTCTTTTTCCTTCCATGCTAATCGCCGTTATTGAAGGAATCCCAAAGGCTGAATCTAAAAGAGAAGAGGATCACACACAAGAAGACTCCGATGATCTTGCGAAGAAGTTAACAGAGAAAGAGAGGAAATGAGAGAGAGAGAGAGAGAGAGAGAGAGAGAGAGAGAGAGAGAGAGGAGAGAGAGAGAGCAACGACTGGACTGGCAGACGAACTGGTCAAACGACATTTTCGAGAGGGTGTGCTCCGTGTGCAAGGTGGCTCGCAATTTCTTCTCGCGGAGAAAGACGCTGATACACCACTCGTGGCGAAGCTGAGCAGAAGAATCAAGTCAGAGCTCGAAGAGTTTCGAAAGTTTGAAGGTAGGAGAAGAAAAGGTGGAGGAAGAGCGGGAGAAAGAAGTGGAGGTGGAGGAGGAGGAGGAGGAAGAGGCGCGTCGTCGCGCCAAGTTCTCACAGAAGCCGAGAGATGGTTGAGAAGAGTCGTAACGTTGATGTTGTTGGTGGTAGTATTGATGGTAATGTAGTAGTAGTAGTATTACTAGTAGTAGTAGTAGTAGTAGTAGTAGTGTGGTAGTAGAAATAATAGTGGTGGTGTGTGGTGATGGTAGTGGCGGCACGCACGAAGGAGAGGTAGGTCGAGGTGAGGATAGAGGCGACGAACGGGGAGGTGGGTAAGTCGAGGAGAGAATAAGGAAGAGGAGGTGAAGGAGGAAGAGACGAAGAAGGAAGGGGAGGGCGGTGAGGAGGTTTCGAGGAGGCGGCCTTGAGAACACGGACCACGGAGAGATCCGCGGACGCGAAAAGAGTGAGAGAGAGAGAGGAAAAGAGAGAGTGTAGAGAGAAGAAGAGGGATGAAGAAAGAGAGAAGACCAGCCAAGCCAACTCCAACGCGAACGAACTGCTTCCACTGGCAAATCATTCGCGGTTCTCATCTATAACGATATTAATATATTAATTTAAAAAAAAAAAAAAAAAGAATAAATTAAATATCTTGCTTTATACTTAAGAAGTGAAAAAAAAATAAAAAAATAAAAAAGAAGAAGAAGAAAGAAGAAAAAATATGTATCCATAAATAATAAATGATGCAACGAGAATGATGTAGAGTAATTTTTGGAAACTCATGAAAAATAAACGAATTTACGATAACTGTTATTATGCAAGTTGCAATGACGTAACACTCATACTAGGGAACAACGACTAAATGACAAGAATCGATAGGCGCGAATTTGGAAGCGCGAATAAAATGTCACGTAAATTTAACGTGCAAGGAGAGAGAGAGAAAAAAGAGAGGAGAAAAAAGAGCTAATAATGAGGGGAGCTTCAGAATGGGAGATAAAATTGTTGACGTTATTTCTCGTTAGAGAAAAATGGTAAAAGAATAACAAATGTGTATTAGTTAAGTTCATAGGTTGAGAATCACTGATGGTATCCTGATAGTGTGCAAGCCGCAGGTAGGTCGGTTGAACCCACGACTGACTCTCTCTCTACGGAATATACAGACACTTGGCGAGGTTCGCGAGGTCACGTGCTCTGCATTCGGACAGGCAGCACTAATTTCATTATTTATAGCTTAATGTTTGATTTGTCCAAGTGGCTATTATTTTCGACGAGCCGTGAACATGGATGACAAGTCGGGTAAGTCTTATAGAAATCGAGATTCCAATTAAAGGAAGGAAGGAAAAAAGTAAGTAAGTAAGTAAGAAGAAAGTAAGAAAGGAAGACAAGTGTTAACGATTAATATCCAAAAGAAGGATCGGGATCGATGGCTAAGGTTAAAAACTTATCAAATGACTTGGATTAGATTAGAAGGAAATACTTGCGGTAGATAATCTAATTCTTGTCGGATTGGATATACCAACCAATCACGTTCCTTTTCATTCCTTCGATTTTCTTCCTGACAAATGCGGGATTAAATGAATTCTAATGAATTAAGTCTGGTACATGGGTCTATCTTGAAGAAAATCTCATCTGGTAGTGAACAATTTAATGAGTCGTATCGTAACGTGAACGACATCAGTCTCCTCATCCCATTCCATCTCAAAGATCGTACCTAATAACGAGCTGCGAATGTTATAGCAGGTACCTAGCATTACGTTTAAGCCGAGTTTACCTTTGTGAGATATTCCAGACGTTAAGTCGATAGTCCTATCAAAAGAGAAAGAGAGACAGAGAGAGAGAGAGAGAGGAGAGACAAGAGAAACAATTTATAAGAATGAAACGTAAACATCGTTAAAATTTTTTCTAACGATCTTACCAAGAGAAAGAAAGAAAGAAAGAAAAAGAAAGAGAGTTCCAAGTTGTAACATTTGATAAGGAAAGTTTACATCGGTCAGTTCGCGGTATGCAGCCAACATGTAAACACTTCTCTTGGCAGTGATTCACGAGCGATCCCCTTTCAACCGTCATCGAGAATGTTTGATCTAGAAAAGAGTCAACGTTCCACGACTCGCTATCGATTATATATCCCATTAGCTATACTCTTTACGATCACGACGTTCTTAACGTGATTCATATGGCATAGGCGTATGTATAATAAACTATTCTTCATTATAATCTACGATTCGTCCTCGAAATAAATAAAGACGACATTCTACGATTAGTTTTTATTCTCTTGATATCATTTTCAAGAAAGAAAAAGATAGAGAAAGAGAAAGACAAGAAAAAGATACTCATAACCCTCGACACACAGAAAGTTTCCACAGGTCTTTGCGGGGGAAAGAGGACACGCTCAACGATGATGTGCCGTTTGCCAAATTACACCTGTCCCCGTGAGAGATGCACACCTGCACCAATGTTTCTAGGTAAACCGTGACTCAACTTGGCCTCCCGAGGGCCTTTTACCTTCTCTCTCTCTCTCTCTCTTTCTCTCTCTCTCTCTCCTTCTCTCATTGTCACTATTGTCGAGTTCTTACATAAACCACATTCTCTTCTTTTTCTTCGACCACCTTTTTTTACTTTCTCTTTTTCTTGTATTTTATTTTTTTTTTTTTTTAATTTTCTTTTATATTTACTTGTTTACCAAGCTTTTAAGACAGTCATTAAAAACAGTTAATAACAAGTCAGACACAAAAGAGCAGAAAATTTGTCGAAATCTTAATAACATTAAGATCCCTTTTTTTTCCCAGAAGTATCTCTAATAAGAGAGATCACGATAGAAAACGTAGAAAAAATGATTTGGTATCACGACGAATGCATAAAAATAAACGAAAAGGGGGAAGGAAGAGGTGGTAGGAGTAGAGGGCAGATGATGAGGGTAAAGGGAATAATATTTGAACGCTCGGTATAAGTCTTCGCCGAAGTGAAACGACGCCAGATTGAAAACACCTAGCAAAGAAACAGCTAATCAAATGCACCTTCCTCCTTCGTGATCGAAAAGACCGATAAAGAGAAGAAACTTACATTAGCATGTACCTACCGACCGGGGATTCCCTTTCCCTTTCCCTTACACTCCCCCGAGAACGATAACGAAGAATTACATACGTGGTACTTATTAATATTACATTTTTCTTCTTCCCTTCATTATTATGCTCTGCTTTTTCTTTATCTTTGTTTCTTTCATATATTTTATTTCTTTATTTCTTCAACATGTTTAGGTATTATGGTTTCGTTAAATGATTCCGTTCCTATTTATCCCGGGTGAAAGTAATCGAGTGTTATAAAAATATGTCGTGGATGTTAGGTTATGACACATACATACATACATACATACATATGGGCACATACACGGTGCTTCATTTAGCAACGATGCGAACGAACTCCGTGAAACGTTAAATATATCCTGATATTTACAGAACGTTCCGGCTATTTAAACCACCCTAGTCAAAGGATTCCTTCTTGCGTGTATGTCTGTGTCTGTCTGTGTCCTATCGGTACGCGGTTCTTTTACTCTTTCTTTACTTAAAAAAAAAAAAATTAAATAAATGAAGCAGATATATTTAAAAAAAGAAAAAATCAACTACCATTTATATTTAAAAAAAAAAATAATAGTAATATTAATAATAATAAACAAGCTTAGTTTATTAAGCACTGTACACGATAATAATTTAAAAATATCATCGATAATTTAATCCTTGAGAAAAAAAATATATATTTTTGTTGAAATATTTGTACGATATTCTTTTTCCTTTATCACTATAAAAAAAAAAAAAGAAATTTATTTTTATCATTGATTATATTTCTATCAAAAAACCAAACAAGTTTATCCCGAATACCGTGTACGATAATTTACGATAATTGTCGATAATTTAATCAATTTTGGAAGATAAATATGCACGCGTAATCTAACAAGATTGAATCGAGTAAAACGCGATATGTGTTTGCCTTGAACCTGCTTGCTCGCGTCTAAAGTTTCGCGGGAAACTGGAAGCTTGAAAGGTACGCGATACGACCCGATACGCTCCCTGGGCACAGGTTTTACACCGGATAAGCTGAGAACATCATTTATTTTGTACAACCGAATTCTACATATTTTATTCGTTGTTTGTTTAAATCATCATTGACGATTTTAAAAATTGGTCAAAACTTTAATGTATTGAAAGATCGCTAAGATTCTTGTGTGTTCGTTAAAAATTAGAGCAACAGGTAAATTTGAATGGTTTTTTTTGTTTTCTTTTTTAGAAACACTTCTCAAACGATTCGAATTGGAAGTAAAATATTATACGACTGAACAGATTCGGATTAGAACGTTTATCGTGAAGTATCGCGTGGTCGGGAAACGATTTGTCTTATTCGTATGTCGACTCCTCATCGAAGACTCGCACGTGCGTGCAAAAACTGGAACGACGGTGCGTGTAAAACTCATAAATAAGAAACTAAGCAAGCTATACGTACATCTGTAAATGTATTTCTCTATGTAAACTTTTGTCTGTGTGTATGTGTGTGTGTGTGTCTGTACGCGCGCGCGTGTGCATATGTATGAAAAAGAGAGAGACCGTCCTAGTTCCTAGGAAACCGCATCGAAAGCGGATACCATCGACTCGTTTCGTAGCTGGTTACCAGCAGCACGTGGTCCACTTATATCCCGATTAATAGATACAAATTATATGAGAACTATTAGAAAGATATTAAGGTGAATGTTATCCTCTCTCTCTCTTAGAACGAAGACTGAACAGGTACCACGTGTTAAACGATTAAACTGCTAATCGATTAATCGTACCGTGGTTCAGGGCTCGATATTATTATATATTTTGTAATTAGATTTCTTTTATCCCTTTATCGATCATCCAAGTTTAGACAACAATAACGATATTCACCACATATATTTAATAATTTTGTTTAACTATCTTTCTCTCGAATCTTTTTCTATGTGAAATAATTCGTATAAAACAAATCAACGTTGAATAAAAATAAAAACGTAAACATTTTTTAAAAAAAAAATAGGAGGCAAATAAAAAAAAGAAATTAGCAGAAAATTTGGACTTTCTTTAGACACTTCACTCGTGTGCCAGTTCAATTGGAATTGTCGAGAGAGTCGATCAAGGTTTTCCTTATCCTCGCCGGAGGTCGCGATAAGATAAGAACCATACGTATTCGTTACTTCCGATCGTACACTTTCGAGTTTCTCGACGCTTTCTGGTTTCGCGTCCGTTTAAACTTGGAATCTTTAGATATTACCCACGAGTATTATCGATAAGAGTCGCATACCAATGGCCTTGACTGAAAAAAGATAAATTCAGGAAAATCCAGAGTCGAGTACGGTAAGATAATGAAAATAATGGATTGACATTTTCGAAATAATATGCGGTTTTAATGAACAGTACGAAAAATTATTTGATCAATGAACTAAAGGAATATTTTTTCTCCAACATCAACATCAACAACATCATCATCATCATCATTATTATCATCATCATCGCAATCATTACCATCATCACCGCGGGAATCAGACCTTAAAATTCGTGAGCGAGACAACGAACGAGGAAGCTAACGCATATATCCATTGTTTGAACGGTGGGGAGAAGTCTTGCAAAAAAAAAAAGGAAAAAAGAGAGAGAGAGAAGAAAAAGAAGGAGAAAGAGAAAGAAGGGGGAAAAATGAAGAAAACCGTTATCTCGTAGCGATATCTCGAGCAAAGTAGCTCGGTGATTCGTGCGAATGTACCAGGGTGGAACGCTTATGATAATGAGCTCGTCCGATTACCAGACAGGGCCAGCGACTGGAGAGATGATGTCAGTCTGATAGAGACGTCCAGACCGGATACGAGGAAGGCCAAAGGCTACCTGGATAATCGCGTACACCTATGCCAGTTCCTATTCATAAAAGAAACGAAAAGAAATGGAAAGAAAAAGAAAAAGTAAAAGAAAAAGGAAAAAATATCACATGAAAGTATGTCTTATGAATCATCGAAAATTCTACTCTCCGAAGCCCTCAAAAATATCATAAGTTCGTCTTTCATTTGAGAGATAGATTTCTCCAAAGTTACATACAGATGATTTTACCGTGATTTTCAACATACGCACGTTTGAAATCTCAAATATAACATTGATTTCGATCCGTTATCGTCTTTTTTCTTTCTCGATGAAGAAACAAACAGCAGCAATGTGTAAGTCCAATTATAAGACGTCTCTTTTCTGTCGAACTGTTCTACCTTTATGAAAGTAAGCAAGTAAGCGAGTAACCAAGTTAGAAAGAGGAAGTCGCGTTTCGCGAACGAATATGTAAGAACACCTGCGCGAGGGGAACCTCCCACCTGCGGAGCACCTGAAGTTAAGATACGAGGATAACAACGAAGACAACGACAACGACAGCGACAACGACAGCGACGACGACGACTTTCAATGCACCTGACTCACAAGGACATGTTCTCCACTACAGCAACAGCAGCACGTGTTCCTGTCACTGAGTCAATAATTTCACCAACTCGCGATTCAACTTTACACCTCCTTTCACCTCCTCCTTCTTCGTCCTATACTTTTGTAATTTTCGTTCTAATCATTATCCTACCTTTCTAATTCGAACGCAAACCATTCACCGACCAGTATATTCAATTAAGTGATAGTTCTACGTGATTTAACTTCGAGCTTTTAAAAGACATCATCATGAAAAAAAAGGGAGAAAAGAGATATAAAGGGAAGAACAAAAAAAAATCATAATGAATGATTTTAATCGAATATTTTTCTTCTTTCTTTTCTCGTTTCTACGTTAATCGATAATCAAAGCATCTTCGATGAAGAAAAGGACATCTTTCGAATTAGTCGTGCCGTAGAATAACGGTTCACCTCGAAGATCAGAAGTTAACAGACACATTTCAAAGGAACGCGCGTCCTTCATGAATATAGCTGCAGCCATGTCGCGTGGCACGTTCGAGAAACGCACAACGGTCGCCAGGAAGATCCTGACCGAGCTACGATAACGGATTCTTCAGTTATACTGTTACTACGCCCGGGAGAACGAACGTAAGTATCTAGTCGGCGACGATTGGCATGGAACGAAGTATCGAACCGTAAAACAATATCCTTTAGAAAATGTACGACTAATTATGATTAGAAATCCACTCTTGGCTGAATCCGTAGATAACGTTTCAACGGTAAATGATAATTAATATTCGAAATCCTAAAAAAAAAAAAAAACAAACGAGGCATCACAAAAGTATCCAAAGATTTTAACATATTTTCTTTTTCTTTTATTTTACATTTTAAAATTCTACCGATGAAATAAAAAGGGTAAAGTTAAAATTAGCATAAAAGAAAAAAAAAAGAAAAGAAAAAAGAGAAGAAAGTATTCAACGATTAGACGAAAAATACGTGAATAGAATAAATTCTATGTCGTATGAAAAATAAATTCCAAGCGCGAAATATCACGGAAGGATATCGAAAATAGCGATTATTGTAGGGACGAGTAGCGAACGTACGACGCATATCAATTATTATCCGGATAGTTATAACTTCCTCCTCCTCCTCCTCCTCCTCCTCCTCCTCCACTGTTCTTACATTCTCGATCAAAAGCGAAACTTAAACGAAATAAGGGAGTTGATAAGTAAAAACAAATTTCATAATATCGTTCATCTTTAACCAGTCAACTGTCGTAGCATTCACCTCACGCTCGTATATGAAAGAAGTTGGCAGAGCAATCGATACACATTACACGAGCCATTCACCGTCGCGATACGGAAGTTACTGGCTAGAGAGAATTACGGGAAATCATAAAACTTGTCTGTGGTTTTGATTTTCACGCATGCAGCCACGCACTCACTCACTCACTCAGGCACGCACGCACGCACGTACACACGCTCGAACGCGTATATGTGCATATTCTTTAACGCGCATAGGTCATGCTCTCTTTTTCAATAAAATTTCAGATATCCAAAGCATTGGCTGTCCACAATACACTGCTCATAGAGCACAACAAATACACATTAAAACATCGCGCGTTCAAGCTAGCGGATCGATCGTTCCACGTGACGTACACCTGTACTCTTTTCCCTACGGGTGACACGTTTTAACGTTACATCGCATCGCGTCACGTCACGTCACGTCACGTCACGTAACGGAGGCATACTTTTCTCTAGTTTCCCAACTTTCCTAATTACACTGCTTGAACATATGTAAATCTGGCAAGGACTTTTTAAAATTGAATAAATAATAAAAATAAGGAAAGGAAGAAGATCTTCGTCGATCGATTCGCGTTCAAATGTTATCACTAGTGATGTAAAATTACCTGAAATAATGAGACCCAAAAGGTGAGCAATAAAAGGGATCGTTGTGCATGTGTGGTTGTCCAGGTGCTTGAGGATGTCCGTGAGGTCCCATTGGACCGCTTGGTCCAGGGCCGCACATTCCAGGAGCATTTTGAGGTTGCATACCGGCTGGAGCCATCATGCCAGCCGCATTCGGAGGCATCGGATGTGGGCCCGGATGATGAGGCGAGCCAACCATATGAGGGGCCGGATGATGAGGATGAGGCGAGGGTCCGCCGCCTGGCATATGTGGATGAGGCGCGTGCGGGGATCCGCTCATCATACCGTGGGGTGGCATAGGATGGGGACTCGGCGAGGCCCCGTTCAGATGAGGCCCCGTACCGACACCGGCGTGCGGTGTTGGAGGGCCACCGGCATGCGTCGGCGTTGTCGCCGGCTGAGGAGCCGGTAAATTCGGCGGCCCGGTTCCTGCTAGAGGCGGCAGCGGCCCGTTCGCCATGTTGTTCAACTGCGTGAGCGAGGCCGCGGCCGATGCCATTGCCTGGAGCGGGTTCGTCGCGACGACGATGCTCGACGCCGTCGTGTGGTTGATGCTACTGTTGCTTAGACCGTTCCCGTTGCCGTTGTTCAAGCTGCCGAGGCCGTTTAAGGAGTTGCCACCGAGGATGCTACCGTTCCCGCCGTTGCTGTTGATCAATTGATTGTTTCCGTTGATATTATTATTATTAATGTTGTTATTGTTGTTGGTGCCGCTTATGCCGCCGCCGAGAGATTGCAGTGACGGCGGCAGCGGTGGCGAGCCGGCGGGGGACGCAGCCGGGCCCCCGAGGCACCGGCCCGACGGACCGGAGGCGGTTACGCTGTTGGCCGCTACCGGCACGCCGGCGTGGAGTGGTATTCCACCTGGGGGGCGCTGCGCCACCCTCACCGGCATCACTCCCCACTCCACGACCTGGCCCTTCTCACCCGCCCTGTAGAACTCGCGTCGAGATTTTCACCACTCCACTGTTAGCTTACTCGCTTGCTTGTTTGCCTGCCTGCCTGCCTGCCTGCCTGCCTACCTCTACGATCCTTCCAACCAACCCACCCTCTCTCCCTCCCTCCCTCTTCTCTCTTCCACTTCCTATCACTCTCTCTCTTTTTCTCAAACCACTTTTTCAATCGCTTCCACACTGCCTATCCTCTACAAACGAAAGAACTTTTTCGTCCCGCGCAAAACTACTTTTATACGTTTTATTATTACTCCACCACCACGTGCCAGGACCAAGAGACGAATCTTAGTTTCCCTTAGGCTATATTATTGTTTTTAAAATCATCTTCTTCATAATGATAAAAGTATCCAAAAAGAAATTACACCGAGTAGTCACTGATATTTAAACACACCACCTGTTTTACGCTTATCAAAGTAAATTATTATACTTTCTCCTTAAGCAAATACAACGGATCCACTAAATCTTAAAACACTAAATATCTCACACTGATAAAGAAACTCCCGTCGACGTCGTCTGTCGTCGTCGTCGTCTTTCAATTCGAAAATAAAAACCGCGCGTGCACAATTCTTTTTTCTTTTGTTAAAACACCGGTTTCACTTTGATTTAAGGAAAAAAAAAACAATAACCAACAGCAACAACAACAACAACAACAACAACAACAACAATAACAACAATAATAATAACAAGAAGAATTAAGAAAGAAAAAAAAAACACTGTGGTAACGACGAAAACTTTGTCGATGGTAGGACCCAAACGCGCTCGCGTTCCACCCTTCTCCTTTTTCTTTTTTTTTTTTCTGTCAGTGTCGTAAAACGATGCTGCTGATGTTCGTCGTAGCATGTAGTAGCAGCGATGATGTCGACGTTGATTTTTCTTCTTCTTCGACGACGACGACAGCGGCGTCGACAACGGCATATCCTTCGAGGCACGTGGCCATCGCCGAGTTGACGGCGTCGCGACGCGTACCAACGCGGTTAACAGCCTCCATTCTTTTTCCTCTCCCACCCATCATTCTATCTTCTCTCCTTTTCTTCTTTCGATTGTCCCAATATTCTCTACTCTTTTCTCGTTGTCTCTGTCTATCTTACAATACCATTGATCTCCCCTTCCCTCTCTCTCTCTCTCTCTCTCTCACTCTCTCACTCTCTCTCTCTCTCTCTCTTTCTCTCTCACACACTCTGTCTGTTCCCTCGATTCTACCAACGATGGCCGATCTTTCTCATCTCGTACGGACTCTTACTAACCAACCAAATCTCACGCTTGAACGTCGATAATCCAAACTTTCCATAATATAATCTTGCATACTTTCTTTCTTTCTTTCTTTCTTTCTTTTCCCGCCCCCTCTCTATCTCTCTCTATTCGTATAATAATAATAATAATAATAATAATAATAATAATAATAATAATAATAATAATAAAAATACTAATAATAATAGTAACAATACTAATAATAATAATAATATTAATATTAATAATAATACCTATGTATTATTTTAAATACATAACTTGTCCCTCGACGAATACAAAATAACACACGCGATTTTATAATCCCCTTTGCTCGATAATAATATTAATAATATAATAATAATAATAATATTAATAATATAATAATAATAATAATATTAATA
>NW_014569586.1:593072-623542 GCF_001313835.1 Polistes canadensis
ATTATTATTATTATTATTATTATTATTATTATTATTATTATTATTATTATTATATTATTATTATTATTATTGTTATTATCATGTGTTATTCCTTTGTAACAGATATTATTTTCAATATCTCTCTTACCAAATAATCAGCATTTATTTGTTATGCATTTTTCTTCGAATATTGTTCAATTAATTATATTATTACTTTACATCGAATATCCCATTTCGAATGATTAATGTACCAACCAAGTATTATTTATTACTTTCTTATCTAGCTAATAACATTTAAAAATATCTTTTATTACTCAATTCAGTAAATTTGAAAAAACGTTAAGTTTAAGAAAATGTATAAATGTATAAAATGAAACGTGAAGATAGGAAAGATCAGAGGTTTAGAGATTCCGTTCGATGAATCGTCTCGATTTAAGTAAGACAGACTGGGGAGAGACGTATCTTCATCAAAGTCATCGAACGGAGACAAAGTTTCACTTTCCAAGCGATTCGAATCGCTTGTCGTGTCGGGATGTCGTCGAGGATTGATTCGAGGGTATCCACCGAAGATCAACGGGACTTCGGAAATCCGATTCGACGTAATCGGGGTCAAGTTGAACGCATTTGTACGCCTGACGAAAGAACAACGACCCTCTTCTTAACGCCTGGACGTGCATCCGACACATAAACTTTTATCACGAAAAGCTACCGAAAAAAAACACACTTCACTCTTATAAATCCTAATGTTTTGACGTTCGTGATGAAAACAAACGAACAAACCTGTTTCTAACTTATATTAAACACATTTGCGTCGGATGACTTACATATATTAGATGTAACACAATTAATTCGATGCTATGATATTATAAATTCATTGCATCAAAATTGTTATCTCATTTTCCGTCAAATAATGGAAACTATTCCGTAGAATAACAACAAAACAAATGTACGGTTTATTTTATAAATAAATAATAAATTTGTTAATAAACCATCGAATTAATTGCTACACTCAATATACATTGAGTAATGCGAGTTTTCTCTGTTAGGGGACCGGATTACGCGAAAATACGTAATCAAATTATAGACAATAGTAAAAATATGTGGGACGTGAGGAGCAAGGATTTAAAATATATTTTTATTTATCACAAAGAAAATAGACTTTCATTGGAAAAAACGAAAAATGATAAAAATAGAATCGTTAATTTCTGAACGTAACGAACGTTACAAGAGTATCCCCCCCCGCAAGAACACCCACCCAATCTCACCACCAACTGAAGCCGATCTCTTTTCTACGTTCGCTCGAGCGTTACGGGGAAAGTTTTGTGCATAGAAGAACGATACTCAATGTGCATACGGAAGGACTCACCTACTCACGCGAGTTATACGTAATATGTGCAACTGGAAGAAAAAGAGAGAGAAAAAAAAATGTAGAAAAGAAAAAAAAAGAAAAAAAAAATAAGAAAAAAAGTGACGTCTTACAGTGATCTTTGTATTATTTACAATCCTTGCCTCTGATATTTTCCTTGGCCTCTTCTACTCGTAAAAATAAAACTTTACGAGATAGGAAGCGTTCCTCGAATTGTTACTCTTACTTCCAACATTTTCCGTAACGCGTTTCTGCTACCACGGAAGAAGTCGCTGCAGACTTTCGCCGATGGCCACCTAAAGTGGAGTGCTTTGAAAGCGACATCCATAATCGTGTAAATTGTACCTATGCTATGCGTTTATACTTATGTTTCTATGTATTTTTATATATATATATGTATAATGTGGATGTGTGTGTGTGTGTTGTGTGCAAATGTGCAAGCCGTTACCATTTCCATGCGTTTACATACATGCACGTATATAGAAATACGCACGTATCTATATGTATGTAGATGTTTAAAAGCGAGCGATTGTCTCGCTCAATGTTTTACGATAAAAGGATGAAACACGGATACTTGCCTTTCATAATGAATTTAATACACTCGATGATAAAACGTATGGTCTAGGGTATACTTTATAACCAACCTGTTTTCGAATTATCAAACCGCGACATTTAATGCGATAATTATACGTTTATATTCACGATATCGTTGGTTATTAATTTTCTTTTAAATACGAACTAATGCAACTGAATTGTTTCCTATTTAACGTGGGAACAAAGTTAGAAAATTTATTGATTGAACTAATTTTAATTCAATATTTTGTAAAAATAATCTTTAGGAGATAGATGTAGGAACAACATTTTATTTTTTTTTATTTTTCTACTTCTTCTTGTTCTTCTTCTTCGTATCGACAATGAATGTCAAAAGAAACAGGAAGAATAAAACAATTTTACATACTTTTAAACAAAAATACGAGTTCAATAAAACGAATTTAAGGGAAGAAAATGATTTAGAATAAAAAACCTAATCGATTCGTTATCGTCGTTTCACCGTGTTTATCGCTTAGTTCGAAGAAGAAATATTCGGTTAGATCGGGATTCTCGATCAGAGATATGAAAAAAATGGAAGAAGAAATATAGCGTAAGACACATGACAAAAATCGGTCCTAAATTTTCATCAATATACAATCGTAATATATTATCGATATATTATCATAAAATAAATATTTATAAATACGAGATACGGTGTCAGTGTATTTAATTTCTTTAAAAGTTTTCTTTTTCTTTCATTCTAGTAGGCTTTCGAAAGTTATTGTATTATTTTAAAAATAACTAAAATAACTTGGATTTTTAAACGATACAAAACCAATAAATGGAAAAGATCTAACACCAGCTCGAGATTCTTTGTATACAAAGGTAGAAATTCAGGTAAATCTGTACTCTTTCCGGTATTTATAGAATTTCTCGAGACAAGGGATGAGTATCATCATTGTTGATTTAAAGCCAGGTATACTGAAATTTTATTTATTCGATGAAAAAATATTGAAAAAAATGAAATAGCCGAAGACGATTTCAATTGTATGCATTTTCCACAATTATACGCTTTTATTAACAATGAGTTATAGAAGAATAAGAAACTTGAATCCTGGAGATTATAAATAGGGAAGAAAAAGAGAAAGTAACAGAAAAAACTACATTCTATTATTTTTTATTATTGTACTTCTCTCCTCTGCACCTAAAATAATTGTGAGCTATAACTTCGAAAGAAAGGCCTCTTTCAGAATACCCTACTATAAAATGTCTTTGTTACCTGACAAAATTTTTCTTTTCATAGAATTTGTGGATTGATTGATCTTGACGAAAGTTTCTTGAAAAAGTAAAATATCATAGAAAATAGTCATCACGGATCTGCAGCGAGTTTCTGAGGTATGCATGTAATATGCGACTTGGTACACTGGTTACGTCATGATAACTGTCTTCTGGTTACATAAAACAATGACGAATAATTAATGTGTTCCTTGAAGCCGAACATGCAATGTTTCTTCTTCCTTCAATAGTGCAAGATATATGCATATACATACATAAGTTATACATTAAACGTTTCGATGAATCCTCCTGTCGTGAATGATCATTTCTCGGTAGAATATTTTTTTAAAACAAATACATAATTTCAACATCTAGAAAAAGGATAAACTCGTTGACAAGATATTCAAGTTGGAAAAATAATTTCAGAGCGTTAGGAAATGAAATTTTCTTAACGTGGGTGGTGGTGGTGGTGGTGGTGTTTTCTGGGCAACACATCACGTACGTCCTTCTGGCATCGGTATTTCAAGCAAGTGTATATGTGAGAAAGAGACAGAAATAAAGATATAGAGAAAAAGAGATAGAATGAGAGTGCGAGGGTGTGAGAAGGAAGGAGAGGCAGGTAGGTCCGGTCTTGGATAGGCTACCAAGAATTCTCTGGGACCATTAATCTGGCCTTTGCGACACCCGGCTTGCTCCCTGCACGTCTCTACACTGCTGGCGGAGTCCCAACGTTTCGGGCCCAGGTAGGAGCGTACTCTTCTATAGACCCAACCTGATCCAAAGGAGGCAACGTCATTGTCCGAAGACGGTAATGGACCCACCTTCGAACTGGCAAAGCCGACGACCGCTGCTGTTACCCAGTTATTGCTTCGTTTCGAGGCCAATCATACAAAGAAAGAAAACCTCTTGGTCAAACGTTACATGTCCTTTCAAAACCATGTTAGTATTATTACCACGATTATTGCTCAATTTTCAAGCTAAACATCATCGACTCATTTAACATCGGTTCGACACATAGACCACCGGCCAGATATCAAAATAAACCTGAATTAATTACACGAAATCTCACATTTCTATACGAAAGATTCTCGTACGTAAAATTTCGAACAATACTTCGAACGTGGTTGTAAGAAGAAATTATTTACTCGTATAAGAGAGTACAATTAGAAACCAAATAAAGACAACACGAGTCACAGACGAGTGAGTTCGCAAGGAACGCGTATGTGATTTCGGTTACGCCATGTGCCTGTACGTTGACCTCCAGATAAAGGTAAAAGAAAAAGACGGACAGAGAAACAGAGTAAATGAAAAAGAGAGAGAGAGAGAAAGAGAGAGAGAGAAAAGGAAAGAGAAGGGGAAGGAAGCAGGGAAGAGATGGTTGAGGCATAGAGAAAGAGATATATATATATATATATATAAAGGACAAGTCGAAAGGAGGAAGAGGAAGAAAAAGAACATTTACTCACCGTTCGTTATTTCTTTCTCTTTTACTCTTACCTGAGAAAAGTTACCTCGGTTCGCACGTGTTGCTACCATCGAAAGAAACGAAGACAAACCTACTACTGGATGATTGAAGAAAAAAAGGGAAAGAGAGAGAGACTGAGAACTCACTTTGCGACGATTGGCATATAACGTTTTGTGTACATAGTAAGTAGGAAGACGAGACTGGGTAGAAACATCTTCACGGAAGATGCGGATACTCCTTGACCACTTTAAGAAACACTCTTGGAACGTTTATCAATACACGAAGGACTGGTAAAAGAGGGAGAGTAAGAAAAAAAAAAAAAAAGAAAGAGAAGGGAAAAAACAGGAGGAAGGAAGACAGGGAAGGAGGGTGCGAAGAGAAGGAGGAGGAGGAGGAGGAAGAAAGAAGAGAAGGAGGAACGTTCGTAAAAATATTCGGCTCGATAAAAGCGCAGATTGCGGTGCGTGTTTACGGTCACCGTTATTTACGGTTCTTTTAAACCGCGATCGAGATATCGCGATGAATTTCTTGCCACAACGTTGTTCGAATGAACGAATGAACGAACGAACGAACGAACTACATACATAATATGTAAATACCTGTATGCGTTTATATATGTGTGTATCTATTTATTGTATATATATATGTTTGCGTAATATTGTATAATTCAGTTAAATAATGAAAACCCTAGGTCTTACTCGAAATAACTAATGTATGCGTTTTTGGATTAACATATAAAAAGAATTATATTATATATAGTTAAACTAGTATTTTTTTTTTTAATAGCAAGGTTATATACGAATTTACAAAAGGTGAATAGTTAACTAGGTAGAACAGTACGACTAACAGAAAAATTGTATCTATTTGCAAAGAACAGAAAGAAGAGATAAGAACGAATCTATGAGCCACTCATTTTTTTGCGTTTCGTTTCTTTTCGTTTTCATAGTTTTCGAAGAAACTGTCATTTTTACCCCTAAATCAATAGACAAACTCGAGATTAGATAACCTTCGTTCGGAAAGCCTTCAAACGAAAAAAAAAACGTATTTTCTGTCTCCGGATTTACAACAGTGCAGTACAAGCAGGTATAAAAACGATATCGAAAGATATTTTTCTTTTGCTCTGAAACAAATTTTAATCTTATACCTTATATAACTGCTCATTTCCTGTAAATTCATGTATTACTTATTGTTAGTTGAAGTATGTAATACTTCCTTCTTTCATATTTAAACAGGTCGATATAGTTATTTATAGGTCTAACTGATCATTTCAAGAATTAACGGATTTCACAAAGTAATAGTAACATATATATATATATATACTTGTTATTATATATTAAATTTATTTGATGCATGTTGAATAAATAATCGATTCGTACCACGAATCAATGAAAAATACGGCGTTTGAAGTATTACTTTTTGTTATTTTCTATTTGTTAATTTCATTTTATTTATTATCGGTCCATAGAAAATGAGAAAGAGAGAGAGGGGGCGACAGAAAGAGACAGAAAAAGAGACCAAAAAAAAAGAAACGATCAACGTTAACCGTTTAATAATGATCGGTTTTCATTTCTATCGTTGAATTTGATACAACTGCTGCTGCTGCTGCTGCTGCAGCAAGCATGCAAGCAAGTGCATTGGACGATGCGATAACGTTCATGGTGGTACTTTTCAATTACGATGTAATTAAACAGAAATCAACGCGTTACGCATGTGAGAGACAATTTCGAACTATTTTCTGGACACACCTAAATGGATGCAAACTTTGGTAAAAGTTTTTTGTCATCAACCTTTCCCAACTAATTTTTGATCACTCGCGATCACGGCGTTTATGAAAATGATTAAACGAAAATAAGCGAAGGCCTGGAAAAACAGATGATTAAAAATCATCTGTGTTATATATGTTAAGCGTAATGAATGTTAAACATCATTGTATAAACAGAATGAACAACACACGTGGTGTATAAATAATTAAACGTATGTATAATTTATATAGAATACAACAAATATTTTATTATACCGTTGTCGTTGATAGATATTTTTTAATTTAAATTGATTATCAATAAACACGAGTAGCATAATTTCGTCTTATCGAAAATCCTACAAAATTGGAAACGATGCAATTGCGCTTGTCTTATTCTTTTAAAACATCGAATGGAAAAAGAAGAAGAAGCGCAGTTTGCCATTCGAACGATTAAACTCAATCTGTGTTCTTAAAAATATTTATTGTAAATATAAAAATAAGAGTCGGAGAAAAAAAAAACAAAAATTCTAAGACTTTTGTTGAATCGAGATACCGCTTTTAGAGAAAATTTGTATTTTAAAATTCGAAATTGATTAATCATCGGATGGAAAATAAATCATCTAATGATTCATCGAGAAAATCAAGAAATGTTCGTACCTAAACAATACAATATTATCACAAATAAAAAAAATAATTCATTGTACGCGTATTCCCAAAGAATATTTTAATACAATTAGTATTTTTTTTGTATACTCGGAAAAATAATATATGTATTATAATTTCGTATATCAATAATTAATATCCGAATGAAAAGGTTTTTTAAATTGTTTTTCGCATGTCGCTTTAATTTTCTTGACAACCTTGAAATGTCACTCTAGATGCAACTTAAGAAATTTCGCTTAAAAAGAAAAGACAAATAAAGACTTTGATGAAGATAGAAACATACAGAGAGTTAACGGGTGGGGGATAGGGGTGTAAAGAGAAAAAGAGAGAGAGAAAGAGAGATAGAGAGAAAAAGGCAGCGTAATAAAAATGCAACGTCTCTCACTATCTTGTAAGAAGTCGGAATAACATCGGAACACGGAACCATTAGACCGATCGAATGAGGAATACCTTAGCATCTGAAAAGGGCACGTTTTTTTTATCCACAGAGCAAGCACCTTTATTACACTCACAGTGCTTGGTTAATGGCGCGCGTGCCCCTTTCCTTTATTATTTTTTTTTTCCTTTCCATTTTTTTTCTTCTTCTTTTGCCTACAACCAAAGTGAATTCTAGTACGAACCACGTGTAGCTTCTAATATTTTTTTATTCTTTCCCAATCTCTACAAAAATCCGAGCCGATAGATATCGTAAGAAAAAAAAAAAATTGCATACGGTGAAACTACGGATAAACAGAATCGAGAATCTCGAAGGAAGAAGAAGAAGAACTCTTGGAGAGGAAAGAACGAATAAACAAAATACAAAAAAAAGTAAAAAAAAATAAGGTGGGCCAAGAAACACGAATGATAATCTTCTTTTTCTTTTCTTTTCTTTTTTTTTTCCTTTTAAGTAGAGTACCCTGTCTCGAGCGATAAGTAATCTTGTAGCAGAACACCGAAAGCGTGGATACGAGTTTCTCTCGAAGAGAGGCCTTCTTCTCCTCTTGCTCTCGTAAGTACATTCGAGCTGCGTATTACGCGTGCTTAAAGCTACCTTCACAACGAATGAATGTCTTACTCGCGAGAAATATAACGAGTCTTTTTCCATGATTCATAAATAATAATTACGTACATACGTATTTGTATATAGTTAGTAACAGAACTATTCGTACCCATCATCGATACAAACTTATATAAATGATATTTACTTGTAATGCACAAAATACTTCCAAAAATACTTATATGTAAAACATTATTTTAAGATTATTTAACTTTCAAATTGATATGAATTTTATTATAGAAGAACATTTTATTGAATAACATTGAATTAGTTTAACAAATGTATTCGTATTTTACGCGAGATATAATAAAAATACAATTATTATTTTTATAAGTAATATATTTTAGTTTGAGGACCTTCTTTACATCCTTTTAATTCTTTTATAAAAATCTGACATAATTTTGTGAGATCTATTTTCTAATCGTATATGTAAAATTATATTTCTTTTACAATAAAATACCATTTAGCGATAAAATTTATATTAATTTACAAGTATAAATAATTCTAAAATATATGTTTCTGTGCAAAAAACATTTTGAAATATCGTATCCCAAGAAAATATTGATTCTTTTTAATTGACAGTAGGATATATGAATACTCCTGTGAATATGTATGTACGTTTATGCGTGCGTGTATGTGTGTGAGCGTGTATTATTATACATAGATGCAAGAGACAAGTAAATTAGTGACTGCAAATTCGTGTAACAGTGTCGAATGAATTTATTTTCTATACGTTGTGGGAACGAGCAATTAAATTATAATTACTGACGAGTGTGGCACAGCATGCGAAATTTCTCTATCTCTCTCTCTCTCTCTCTCTCTCTCTCTCTCTCTCTTTATCTATCCATCTATCTCAGCAAATTCCTCGTTTCCGTGGCACACCGTCATTGAACGGACGAGTGTCACGCTCTTGTACGAAGGTTTCTAGAGTACTCTAAGCTCGATATACTTAGTGGTTACCCAATCACCCTCAATCTGGGCCACAACTATCTAGCAACTCCTTGGTGACACCATCGTAGGATACACACGGCGCGTGGTCCTTCGAGAATTAGATCGAAGTTTGAATTCATGGGTGTTGGTCAAGGCATTCTCTCTTTCTCTTTCTCTAACTTTCTTTCTCATTCTCATACACTCTCTTACTCTTGTTCTACCTTGCATTGCATTCGTGCTTATCCTCTACGCGAGCATTGAAGTTACCGTAATATCAACGGAGAAATACGTACTTGCTTGAAGATAAGTATAACAGTTTCTTCGAATTTTAACTTTTTCTATCATTTTTTAATTCACACATTCATTATTTTTGTATTGCATAAAACAGGGATTGTATTTCATTAAAAAAAATTAATTCATCGATTATTTAGAAGATTTGTATTAGAGGAACGTGGCAATTTAATAAGAAAAAATTGTTCGATTTCATTTTTTATTCTCTTCTATGGGAGAAGATACTACAATTTTTATAATAAATTTTGTATAATATTCTACGTTAAAATATGGAATTAACTCTTTTATCTAGAATATTTTTATTATAGATCTTCTCTCAATTTTTCAACAGATATTATTTTTCTATCCTATTATTTCGAGACCAAAATAAATAACACTTTGTTTCGAACACTTGATTATTTTCAAGATACGTTAGAAAAAATTCGATAACGAAAAATTAAAACAATATTTATTTAAATTGCAGTTAACAATATTCGTATAATTACGTCTATTTGAATATCCAATATATTCAAAATTCCGTACAATTTTAAATAAAATAATTATTAATTATCAAGAAAATCAGAGTGGAATATCGAATAATTATATATATGATGAAAAAAATACTATAATGAAAAATATTCTATTGTGTATTATTTTTTTTTTTGGCAATTATATTATTCAAAAATAATCGAAACATTGTGACACAAAAAAAAAAGATAATTTTGTTCAATTTAATTTATATTGCTGGCGAATAATAAGAGTTGAAGAGGTTACCGGGTCATTTTCAATGTTTGTCCTGTCGCGTGTACTTTCGAAGCCCAGTATTCCCGTTACTTCGTGAAGATAGATCTCCTCATTGCTCCCACATGGTTGGCCTCCGGGCCCAATTAATGAATCTAATGAGATAATTGATCGGGCTCACGTTAACGTGCGCATACATTCTCTCCCCAACCCCTTCCCTATCTCTCTCTCTCTCCCTCTCTCTCTTTCTCTTAAACATATACATAGAGATAGCAGCAGACACACAAACACACGTATATATATAGATATCGTAAGTACGACTCGACTCGATTTATCGCAACGCACGATCTCGAAGCTGTCGTATTTTCATCCGACGTGAAAGTAAAAGGATACACCTGAGAGAGAGAGAGAGAGAGAGAGAGAGAGAGAGAGAGAGAGAGAGAGAGAGAACCAATAAAAGGAAAAGAAAAAAATTCAGGAAAATAAAAAAAAACGAAAAAAAAAGAAAGGAAAAGTATATTCGTTGTATGAAAACTTTAGGAAAAACATTAACGTTATTACATTGCAATCGATATTTATTCAATTTGAAGTTATGAAGGAACGGTCTACGTTATATTTGGATCAAATTTCACACTCATAATCTGGATACTTTCATTTTAAGCGGATGTGTAACCAACCAACGGTATTCATCACGCATCACTGTTCGTCCGTTTGGTTCCATCAGCATCGCAAAATAATTACAAACGTAGGTAGGTAGGTATATAGGTGTACATAGGTGTACAGATTTGACACGAGCTTTTCCGATAGTAATACAAGCTTATACAACGAGATGTATATATATTGTACGGATAAGTGTTTCATTAACTAATTACCCAAAAAATTTCTTAAATATCGATCGCCAATAAGAAAATATTGTATACACCGAATATACAAAGAAATCTAACTTCACATTTTTTGAAGTTATGAAAAGAAAAAAAAATTAATAATAATAATACGAGCATATGATTTGGCCATAAAAATGAGGAAAAGAAAAGGGTAAGTTTGATTAGGAAGTAAAAATCATCGATTGTTTTATAAAAGAAAAAGGAATACACTACTTCTTTACGTTTGTTAAAGTTATTGTATAAACGGAAAAAAGAAAAAAAAACAGTAGGATAAATGATGATTTGATCATAAAAATAGAGAAAGGATAAAGTACCGTTCGATTACGAATTAAAAATAATAATACAATCAAACCGAACAAATGTAATGTATTATGCGAAATATTAAAAATATTCTATTGGTCAAAAAATCGTCCCATTTATATTTTAATTTACTAACCGAGTAAGGTAAGAAAAAGACTATATATCGTTTGTCGAGTTGAACAAAGGAATGAGAATCATCGACGAGAATCGAAAATGCGTTTTCGTAAACGCTTCAAGGCAAAGAGACCTCGTTAACGAGCCTTCTCGCTTTCCTTTAAGAAGAAGCTAAGAGAGAGAAAAAGAAAGAGAGAAAACGATAAGAGGTAGGGTGGTAAGGGTAAAGTAAAGAGAAAGAGAGAGAAAGAGAAGAAGAAGAAGAAGGATAAGGAGGGAAGGGAAGTAAGGAAGGTGGTGAAACGCTATCGTGAAATTAACTTGAAGGTTGTAATCTTTAGAGGTCATCTAATTACGCGGTAAAACGGCGTTAATTCGCGGTTAATTTCTTAACGAGATAACGCCGACGCTTGGTAAGGTAAAAGGAGGCGTTGTACCGCGGTTGCATTAGAGCCTCTAATGGCCCCGCGTGGCTACTTCCGAGTGCCCGGTGGGTGGGTAAATAAAAAAGGGGACGATAAGGTAGAAAAGAAGAAGAAGAAGAAGACGAAAAAGACGAAGAAGACGAAAGAGGAGGAGGAGGAGGACGACGACGACGACGACGACGAAGAAGAGGATGAGGAATAAGTAGAAGAAGAAGAAGAAGAAGAAGAAGAAAGGAAAAACAGGTGGTATCTTAATTAATTGGCCTGTAATTAAAATTACCAACGATACTGTCACAAAGGTGCACGTCCTATTTCAGTATTCAATGCTTTTTATTCAACTATTCTTTTATTACTCTCTCTCTCTCTCTCTCTCTTCCCCTAAATACTTCAAATATTTAATATAACAACGTTATATTAAATATCGATTATGACTAATTATATTTATTTTCTAATTTCTTTTTTCTAAATATAATATGTAATATATCCAATAAGACGTTGTGCACGTGAAATTGTTGTTTTGCGGTTTCTCGTTTCTAATTTAACTGGAAATTATCTATAAATGTTTCTTTTTCTTATCTTTTTTTGTAGAAGTGAATTTAAAATCTACAGACATTTTTCAATTTATCATTCATTTTTGAGATGTAATATTATTTTTTTCGTAGAAATTAAACGATAGTGAAACACAGTTAAATCATTTCATTTTTGTTTTGTATGAAATATTCTGTTAAATGAACACTGGGTTACGTTAAACATCCTATAGTCTATAGACAATACAATTTTATAATTATTTTCAACAAATATATAATATTATGATAATTACAACTAAACGTACAGTCGTCATTAGTCAGTAAATATAACGTTAATTTGTTTTAAACGATAACGCTTGAACATACGTATCACCAAAATTGACTTCTACCATAAAACAAATTAGATGGAAAAAATGTTGTTATTATCAAATCAACGGAATGAAAATTGTTTAAACGTTAAACAAAATTTGTTGAACCAAAAAATGATTAACTAAAAGGATAACACACTCGATAAATTATTTCGAATAAATAAAAAAGAAAACTTTTTAGTAATAATTCGTAATTGATTTGTAAAACGTGACTCGTTGATGAATAAAATCAAATATCACAATATGTTCGAAAAAAAAAATGGAAATATCCTTCCGAAAGATTTGTAAAACGTAATTCGTTAAAAACATCATAGTAACCGAGTCTACTATCTTTGTTGGTCTTCTTAGCGACTTAGCTAAGCCGCAACAAGGTAGGTACGTTAGAACGCCAGGAATTTCAGTTCTCTGGCTCGAAAATTGCCAACTGAAAAGTCGGTATTTTGCCCGTAGGAATGCTCGTACAGAGTAAACGGTTTCAAGATCGGCAACTGGTTAATCTGGCTCATCGTTCGCCAAAGAGAACGTCTACCTCATTAACCGTCTCACGGGGAGCTTCTTTCGACCCTATGAATATTTCTCAAACGTAACTGCGCTTTTACCTATTTTACGGTTACTCAAAATAATATTTCTACGTTGCACGCGATTCAACGTTAAATTTAATATATTATCTTCTTTCTTTGTTATTTTCTTTTTTAAAATCATTAATCGCCAATAAACTTTCCAATTTTTCTTAATCAACCTTTTGTCTTTTTTTTTGTTTTTTTTTTGTTTGAATTTAAACGAAAACTATTATCACGCATGTTTAACAATTAAAGAACAATGGATTTTGGCTTGAAAAAAAGAAGTTAAATAAAATGACATATAAGAGAGACAGGAATGGTCGTTTTTGGCGTTGCCAAAGACGAACATAACACGCGTGTAATGCTCAAGCAAGCAAAAGAAAGAAAAAAAGAAAAGGAGAGAAGAAAAAGGGAGAGAGAGAGAGAAGGAAAGACAAGGGAGGATTCGTTGGCACGGATCCTAGCAAGAAATTTCACGGCACTTACCACCGTGGATTTATTAGCGTCCAACCATGGATGGTGGCACCTTAAGCGGAATGGCGGTTCTACTTTCGACGCGAAATGAATTATCTCTTCTTTTCGATCGAAGGAAGTCACCACACCATACCACATCATACCACACGACTACACCTTGTTATACCGACTAAACCACAAGAAGATCTATAAATATATTTCTTTCGTGCTACGATCTCGAATTATAGTTACGCTTACATTTCCATACACGTATTTTACCTAGCATTAGATATAAAGACATTTTTATTTCCATATTATTTTAACTAGAAGTGATATTATATTTGTAACGGTATTAACGTGATAGTATCGTTTGACTGAACCGGTAAGTACACTTTATCAGTAATCGACTGGACTATTATTATAATTTTTTGTATATTTGTCTGCTTAGAATTTTGTTGCAATCAAAATTTATATGAAATATGTAAAACAATCTTATGGATTTTTTTTATTCTATTTAACTTAAATATTCGACTTTTGTTAGAGTCATACTAGAGAATAGAAATCTCATTGAAACATTCCGAAATTGCAAAGCTCGTACCGCAAAATCAAGCACGCATGTCCAAAATCGTAATTAACATTCCCGGGTATTAATATGAGCAACGCCTCTATATGCACTGGCAACGATCAATCGTCGCCGACAGGTGGTGAACACGTAAGGGGGATGTTTCATGTTCGCTTGGCTGGCACCTTAAATGTTCCCCTCTTGTGTTCATTGACACTAGTAATTCTCAGTAACTCTGAACATCAACAATGTCATTAAGAACAACTGTTATTAGCTGTTCTTGCAATAAGTTTGCTTTATTACATTTAATAGGAATATTATCTAAGAATAAGCTTCCATTACAATATTCATAATGTATATAATGTTTACAATATTCATAATATATATATATATGAATTCATTCTGTCTAAATTTTGATTCGACAAACTTGAATTCTTTGAATTACATTTTCTATCTTTCGTGATAATTGTAAACAAAGATATCGAAAATAATCGTAGAAAAATTATTAATAATTATTTAAAAATGATTGAAGATATAAATAAAAAAAATTACGAATTATTGACTGATTAAAAAGTACAAGAGTTAAACACTTATAGCGTTGGATTAAAATTAGTTCCATTCGGGAGAAATATCGACAATTCGAAACATGCCACTCTCTTTTAATGTTGCTTCATCCTGAGACTTATTGTTTCATTCGCATTTTTAAAATTATCACAAATCAGACGCAACTGTAACGCAAATTATTATCTTTCGATAAAAATAAAAATTGATTTTATTCACGTAAATTTTCTAAATTTGATCGATCAATGATTAACCACAGAAAAATCATGCGATTAGATCACATGAACGTGTTTTTTTCGTAGGATATCGGTAGTTTCAAGTACAGGTAACCCTTCTATAACACAGTAGATAAGTTCCTAGAAAATGCCGCTTTATATGAGACCCAGTGTTCATTATTCCTTTACGTCATTATTTTAAGGTAATTTGATTTTTAAATATGTTAAACAAAATCATGTTATCCAATGCTATAAAAGTAGAAAGTGTTGTACGAAGATTTTCGCAATTTATAAAATCATGTTATAGCGAAACCATGTTATAGGAAGCCGTGTTGTGGGAAGGTTACCAGTATGTTCACATAACAATGAAACCCATAATGATCTAATATTTCTGACATAAAACATATCCAATCGTAACCTAAATTATATCAATTACATAGTAATCTTTGGAGAAAAACTTAAAAATCATTTGACTACCGATCGATTTTATTGACGTTGTAAACTTCCTACGCTTTATTGATCAATAATTAACCACGCAAGGATCACGCAGCAACTGGATCACAGGAAAGTTTCCTCTTAGCGTAGGTGTTCGTGGGCGTGCCCTTACGCGGAGAGAAGAAAGTTTACGGGCGTTTGATCGACCGCGTGGGAGTGTGCGTAGAAACAAATAAAAAGAGAGAGAGGAAGAGAAAAAGAGAGAACAAACCTACAGATCGTGACTGGTTGCAGAACGAACGAACACACAAGAAAGATGTCACGTAGGAACAAGATGCTTTTCACCTTTAACAACGAAGAATTGATCAAATCCCTTAGCTTCCCTGTCAAAATTACATAAATATTTATTTATGTATACGCGCGCATTTGTGTATGTTTCTATGTATGTGTGTGTGTAAACTAAGATTAACGAAATTAATTGTAAGATCAATTATTCAACGTAAACTATTAGATAATATGATAATAATGATTATAATTAATCAAATAATTCATTGATTACGTAATTATTGATAACAAATTATTACCTAAATATGAGACAAAGATGAAAAGACTAGAATATTAATAATAATAAATTATTCATCGATATGCTCCACGCAAATAAAATTCCTACAATTACGAATACACGCAGCTTCCGAAATCTGTGATAAAGGAAGCATCCTTGATCAAGGTCCGTGTTTTTTTTTTCTATTATCAATCAAACCCAATGTCAATGAAAAAAATTAATATTAATAATAATAATAATATTATTATTATTATTATTATTATTATTATTATTATTATTATTATGTAAAATTGATTGTGTTGTCATTAACTTCTTAGAAAGAAAGCATTAGAAAAAATAAAAAAGAATGAAAATAAATGAGAAAATAAAAAGAAACCATAGCATGTAAACTCCAAAAGCTTTTTGGATCTCGCTCGACTATGCTTGGCATTATAGTACAACGTGGTTTTATACAAGAAAGAAAGTTATTGGAAGACGTGGGCGTCTTTAAAGTTAATCTTATGAAAATGAGACGAGCTTCGTGCACCGGTACACGAGCCCCTCTTCTCGTTCACGAATATTCTCACACGAAAGAGGACGAAGTAAAAAAAAAAAAAAAGAAAGATTGGTAGTAGAAGGGAAAAAGGGTGAGAAGGAAACAAAAGGAGGATTCCGTTAATCGTAAATCTACTCGTGAAAAAAAAAAAAAAAAAACACTCTCAAAGAACAGGGGAAGAAAAAAAAAATGGAAAAAAAAAAGAAAGGAAGGAAGGAAGGAAGAAGAAGGGTAGAAGAGAACGAGTGAAAAGAAAGAATTTCTAAAAGCGAATTAGAACACGTTTAAAGCGTCTAGGTGAAACGTTGTCAGTCTCCTCCGGCGAGAGATCTCTCAGAGATAATATCTGTATACTTCTAAGAGTATGTGGTACATGTATACGTATACTTTGTGTATTTGTCACCTCATGACGTTTTCACAGGTGCAGTTCTTAAAGAGATCACGATCGCGAATGAATGAAAATAAAGTCATATATAGATGATTGAAATATTTGTATGATAATGAAACGATAAAAAGATGTGTAAGTTTGTATATATGTGTGTGTTATGATATCTTATGATACTTCATTGAAGCATAACGAAAGATCGTGCCGGGTAATGAGCCTAACGTTACGAATCGTAACGAATGTTTCTACTTGTCACAATCAATATTCCCGGTACAAGCATTTAAACCACACCTCCCATATGACAGAACTATAAAGCTGCTGTTCGTACGACGCGATACAGGTCGAATCGATCACCAGTTTTAGCTCAACGAACGAACGAACGAACGAACGAATGAACGTGTTATACTTACTTTGATTCATGTTAATACCAAGACTGGGCTAACATCCGAAGAAAACATACCAATATTAATTCTCCCTTAAGTTCTCGCTCTTTCTTTCTCATAGTGAGTTTAACATCCGTTAGTCAATATTTATCGACAACCTACGGACTAGATTTCCCGAAACTTACCATTCCAGAACACCGTTCTTACTACGAGATTAGAAACCATCAACATTCGGAGAAGGTACCTACTAATGACTTATTGATTTCGAACTTTGGGAAACGTGAATTAGAAAAATATTTCTAATTTCTGTTCTAACATTCGTAGAAGTTTTAGACGAGTTTAGAAATGTAAGAGGAAAAAAATCACGAATAAGAGTAAGAAAAAGAAAACTAAGTTTCGTTAGAAGATAAAGAGGATTGAAGCGGAGAACCACTGTCTGCGCTCGGGCGGGACTGGAGGGAAGACGAGGGAGGAAAAGGGAGAAAGAGAAAGAGAAAGAGGGAGAGAGAATGAGAGAGAGAGAATGAGAGAGAGAGAATGAGAGAGAGAGAGAGAGAGAGAGAGAGAGAGAGAGAGAGAGAGAAGGTTGGTTGGGTAGGAGTACCGTGGGGGAGTCGGATGGGACAGGAGGAAGGGGCGGGGGTTGGTGCCAGGGTAGGTTTTGATCAATATCTCGCCCCCACCCCATACCACCACCCTTCGTGGCGGTACACCATTCCCCCACCAGAACCCCATCACCCGACCACCATGAATAACCAAGACCATATAGCGGCCTGCAGATTAAATACATCGTGGTACCATACGATCAAACTACCCACTACCACCACCAACACCATTGCCACCAGTACCACCACCACCACTACCACCACCTCCAACCCTTCAACCACCCTCCTCTCTTTACCTCTCCAACACCTCCGAAAGGCCATCCCTTTAACGGTCAACGCTGCTTTCGACATCCTCGACATCCTCGTCCGACTTTCTTCTCTTCCTCCTCCTACTCGTCCTTCTTGTCTTCCTCATTCTCCTCTGTTGCTCTATAAGAACAACCGATTTGACGCATCCACCAAATATATAAAAGAACAACGATGTACATTTCTCGAAAGCCCCAGAAACGGAGGCTTGCCTCTAGCAAAAGTTCGTAAGCGTGCACGGAAAACCTCTTTTCTACCGCATTCCGATCTTCCCTTTTCCCATGAGAAAGAACGAACAGAGAAAAGAACAGGATACCGAGAGTCTCGATGCGATATCAAATCCCATGGGTATATACGATTTTGCAATATTTGCCCGATTGCTATCATCTTTCTAAATTTTTTTCTTTTTTTCTTTTTTTTTTTTTTTTCAAAAGTCTACCAAAAATTGTTAAATCGTAAGGTGTGATAATGACATACTTTTGATCGGATATTCAATGGAAAAATGAGAAGAGTCGTATGACAAAGGAGGTGTCAAAGCATCTTGAAAATAATCGCCTCGAGTTCGGTACAACGAACGATCGACCCTTTCCTGCTACTATTAAGGGCTAATTTAGTTGTAAGACATAGGGTTCGGTAAAAGCGAGGGAGTTGTCCCTAAGGACAATACTTCTTCAATCTACCCGTTGACTTTGTGCTAGACATTCTCTTTCTCTTTTTACTCCTCCTTCCCTCTCCCTTTCATTCCTTCGACTCTCGCGACCACGTCGTCTTTGAGGAACCTGCTCAAAGGAAATAAAGCCTGGAATGACATTTCTGTTCTTCTCTCTTTCTCTCTCTATCTATCTATCTATCTATCTTTCTCTCTTTTTTTTTCACCGAGAAGAAGAAATTTTTCTCTCGATCCACGAATTTTCAGTGATGATGGTGGTAATGGGTAAGCGGGTTTACCGCGATCTTTGCGATTTTCAAACCACGAACTTCCTCCTACACATTACTGCTTGCCTACGTTACCCTTATTACCATTATCGCATTTTTATTATGTCCGCGTATTAGCAAATGCTCGCTTCCCTAATTGCTGCTCTTAGAGAAAGTATGAATGGTTTGAAAAGACTACGCGCGCACTACCACCGCTTTGGACTAAGACTCTCTCTCTCTCTCTCTTTCTCTTTCTCTCTTTTTCTTTCTTTCTTTTTCTTCTTTTTTTTTTATTTTCCTAAAATCTAGGTCGGCGCAAAAAGTTCCCAAGGGAAAATTTTTAATTCGTTTTTAACGTTGTGAAAATAATAAAATAAAAATAAAAAAAGAAAACGGGGAGGGAAAAAAGAGAGGGGGAAAAGGGAAAAGGATTTCTCTCTCTCTCTCTCTCTCTCTCTCTCTCTCTCTCTCTCTCTTTCTCTCTATCTCTCCCTTTCTCTTTCTTTTCTTTGGTTCTGTATCGAAACACGAGCTCTTTCAGAGTCTTGTTTGAGAAATCGTTCGAATCTCGCCAGGGACGAACAAGATATCCCTGCGACGCGGAATAGTTCAACATCTATAAAAACATAACCGACACGAACTACTACTCTTCCTTCCTTCTTTCATTCTAAGAGAAAGGAGAGTAGTTTCACTCGATTGGCAAGAAACTGCTCCAACTACAACAACTAATAAGATCTTGGAAGTTCGAAAATCGAACACGGTTAGAATAAATATTACGTTTAAGGTAAATTAAGTGATATAGTCTCTGGTTGTTTGTTTGTCTGTCGTCTGTCTGTCTCTCTGTAATCTAACATTAATCAAATTATAAAAAGTGCGTAAACAAAAAAATATGAAAATTTCCAACAGTAACCGATACTACGTGAATTGCAACATTAATTACAGAAGACGATATGCTTTTTGTTATAGGTGTATTCTGTTAACATACGTACTGTGTTTCACAAACTATTGTAATTCATGCATGATTCTAACGTATATGGAAACTCATCAACTCACTTAAATGTATACGAGTACAGGATTACAGTACGTTTGTTATTCGTGTGGTTTTGGGTCGAACGATAACAACGATCCGTTATAAACATCCTTTTTGAGAATAGCGTACATTGGCAAGCCGTTTATAATCAACATGCCAAGATTATTTGATCATCGATCATTGAAAACCTAATGTAAGTGAAATTTTCGACCAGAAAAATCTTAATTGATCGTTGAATCTCTCTTCTCCAATAAGAGAAAGGGTTTTCCTTTATACAAACTAATCTTACTAACCATGTGATCCATTATTGAAATACTTCCTATATACTTACTTAGTACAACTATTTCCGTTTATAGAAGAAGCTATCGAGATAGAGGGATTTTAGGTTTAATTCTATTATATCGAGGCTCCGTTCATCTTGAAAATCGCCAAGACTCTTTGACTGATCATCGCTTGGAATTCAAGAAGTTTACGAGTAAAAGAATTCAATCTCGTAGCACGCGATTATGGGAGCCCAACTAACAACCTATTTGAATTACGAGCTTCCGAAGGAAGACTGGATTAGCAAACAGGTTTTTCTCAAGAAGGGGACCGCGTCAAACGGTCAATCGTACATTTCCGATTGAATAAGGAAATAAAGAAAGGTGTGTGTGTGGGGGTAGGAGGGGCGGGGGGGCAGTGGAGAAGGCGAGGGAAAAAGAAACGATTTATTTGAAAGAAGGAAAAGAGAAGACGATGAGATTTAGAGAAACGTGTTTGTTTTTGTATGTTTCGTAGATAATCAAATATCCAGCTAAGTGGTCACATAAAAATTCTAATGGACAAAATGGCTTGATTTTCAAAAACAAATTAACAGATCGCTCCGAGCGTTCGACAATTAGTCAACATTTTTTTTTTCAGAATTAGAGTCTTATGAGTGTCGTAAAAAAAAAAAAAAAAAAAAAAAAAGAAAGAAAAAAAACACGACGAGTAAACCTGTAAAGGGACCTATCGCTGTTGGAAACATTCACGAAAACGTTCGTGCATCTGTAGAATCATTAACAAATATTCACGAAGGTTTCCCCCCAATCGTTGGTAAGGATCACGGTAAGTATCTCGAGTATTTTCGTAGAAGCCTTCGTTCGTAGATCTTTCCCTTATCCTTCTCATGTCCAGCCTAAGGAAGGAGGAGGTGTAGGTACCAGTAGCCACGAGCCACGAGCCAAGCAAGCAAGCAAGCAAGCAAACAGGCAACCAGCCAGCCAGCCAGCCAGCCAGCCAGCAAGCCAGCCAACATCTCGCCGTTCGACGAGATCAAAAGTGATCCATCGCTTTAAGGTTGAGCCCAGGTTCGTTGGTTCGCGGCTACGCCGTTGCTACTCAGGATTCCAGTTCTTCCCTCTCCTACCCCCTTCGTTCCAGTACCGATCCCCGCACCCTCCCGCAACCCCACCCACCGCTCTGCCTGGAACCTGTTCCACCCCTTCCCTTCCCCTCTCCCCATCACTATCCTTCTCTCGTATCTCTCGCTTCCTCTCCTCCACCTCCACCGCCACCTCCATCACCCCCTTTCCCCTAGCCGCACACACACACAAATACACACATATACATTCTCTCTCTCTCTCTCTTTTACTCAAACTCTACTCGTTGGTGTCCCTTTGCCGCGTGCAAGAGAAAGAAAGAGAGACGAAAAGACGTGAGAGTACGATGAGAGAGAGAGAGAGAAAGAGAGAGAGAAAGAGAGAGAAAGAGAGAGAGAGAAAGTGTCCGTGCACGCGCTGCCATTGTTTGCAGCGTGTGTCTCTCTAGCGTCCCTCACCACCACCTCCACCTCCATTACTACTACTACTACACCACCATCCAACTACATTACTAATACTACTATACTGCTGCTACTACTATTACTATTACTACTACTACTACTACTATCCAACCTTTTTCTCTCTCTCTCTCTCATTCTCTCTCTCTCTCTGTACTCCTCTCTTCGCTCTCCTCCAACCGTCCCTTTTCCTACCTAGCCGTCGACCTTTTCTTTCGTTCACTTTTATTCTTCCCACCTCCCAACAACCCGCCAGCGACTCCTTTTTTCAGACTGGTAGGATTTTTGCCTACGGGCAAACGGGGCCCCCAGTTGCAACTCTCGGACCCTCGGCGTGTTGCGTTCTCGAGTATTCGCCGAAGCTAGAATCGAAGGTGGTAAGAAGATATGCAAGGTTACTGAAAGAAGGACGTAACTGGGGCGATGATCCTCGCGCGCTTCAGATCACCAGAACTCTCTTTCTCCCACCCTCGTCGTATTCTCTCACTCTATCCACCCTCTCCTCGTCCATCCTTTTTCCTCCTCCTTCACCATCACTACCTCCTTCCCCTTCTATCTACCTCCTCCTCCACCTCCTCCTACCACGTCCTCTCCTTACCACACTTTTTGTACCGAACTAACCATGTCTCCCATTTCTCTCTTTCTCTTGTTCGCTCGTGCCAACTGAGACTACTCGTCGAGAAGAGACGTTACCAGGACAATGATCTCCACGAGAGAAGAAGAAGAAGACTCTTATTCTAATACTATTTTCCATCTACATCGCAAACTAATAATATTATAATCCTATGCTCCAAATAAACTCTTAACAATATAAATGAAACAATGTTTTAGAGTGAATCTAATGGTCTAAATATTTTACCCTATCAAATCAATCAGATCATTCTATGAACAACAACAACAACAACAACAACAATAACAGCAACAATAACAACAATAACAACAACGACGTCGACGACGAAAACTAATCATTCGTATAGAATAATTTTCAAATTAAACATCAATGAACAATTTGTGTGTATCTTCGTCCACCACTCGTTCGGCATTTCTCGAAACTAAAATTCCAAGCTAACGTGGCCGTAACGTCGTGAATGTATATGTGTATGTGTGTGCGTTACGCGCGCGCGACTTGTAAACCAGTTTCGAGAGACGACGTTCTTGCTTTTCGTAACGAACAGAGAAAGACAGCATCGTCCCTACGCGCTTGTAGACGTGGATCGTGCGAGAGAAAGTATTTTTATTTATTTATTTATTATTATTATTATTTTTATATTATTATTATTATTATTTCTTTTGTTTTTTCAAGACGAGAAGGAAACGAACGAACGGACGCTTCATCGCCTTCTTCGTCATCGTCGTCGTCGTCGTCGTCGTCGTCGTCTTCGTTGTCCTAAGGACATTAATGATTTTTTTTCTCAGCTTCACAAAAAAAAAAGAACCGGTTTTTTTCGTACTCGGTCAATATTGTAAAACGAGAAAAGCGTTCTTGTTTACGCTGTGTTGATAAGCTGCTAGCAAAGTAGCAAGCTGTTGTAGGGGTATCTTTGAGTACGTGGATGCGCTTGTTTGGCGCCAATGGACCTGCTCCTTGGAGAGAAAGAGAGAGGAGAGAGAGAGAGAGAGAGAGAGAAGAAATAAAGAAAAAGAAGGTAGGAAGGAAAGGAAGAAAGAAAGAAAGAAAGAAAGAAAGAAAGAAAGAAAGAAAGAAAGGAAAGCTAGACCGAGACGAGTCGAAGAGAAGAGGGAGGACTTCGGGCTCGTAGAGAAAAGAGGGGTGAGTCTCGATGCAAGTTCGGTGGTAGGCAAGGGATGGAGAGGAGACGAAGGAAAAGAAAAAGGCTAGAGGATCGCTGAACGAAATGAAAAAGAAAAGGCTAAGGAAATTCAAATGGTAGAAGAGGCCTACATTTCGAGTAAAAACTTTCTTCCTTGATTATTTCTGAATTTTCTCTTTTTTCCTTTCTTTTTATTTTTCTCTTTTTTTTTTTTTTTTTTTTCATCCAATCCAACATGCATATTTTTGTCCTTCTTCCATTTCGAACGATCGAATTTGCTTTGTAACGCTATCGATAATTCGATAATTCTATTATACCAATCGAACTAATTTTTTATTTTTAAATATGGAATGTTTGATTATTATTTTATATTTTATTGATTTTTGTTCATCCAATCCAACACATATATAATATCGTACATATTTTCCTTTTTCCCCCATTTCAAACGATCGAATTTACTTTATATGTTATCGATAATTTAATTATTCGATTATAATTAATCGAATTAATTACTACGAAGATCCAAATTTTTCATTTCAAATATGAAAAATCGTAATTAGAAACTTCGTTTAAGGGTTTGAAACGTTTCCACTAAGAGAGAATGATGGAAACAACGACGAAACGATGTCACCGGGACAACATCGTGAATTAAGCGACGACGTTGGAAATTAACCCCCTTGAACCACCCTCTGGATTTACCCCAGGTGCTCGTCAGTGTCCAACCCTGAAGCCAAGAGCATCGTAAACTTGCTTGCTCGTTCGTTTTACTGGCGTAAGAGGGCTGCACGTTGAAATTCCGCATAGTTCTGCGCCAGAGCACAAAGGATGAGAGAATAGCAAGTAAATATTAAAAGAAAGAAAGATAAAAAAAAAAGAAAAAAAAAGAAAACAAGAAAAGAAAGTAATAAAAGAAACTAGAAAAAGAAAAGAAAGAACAACAACATATGATATAGCGAAACCCTACCAGCCCCCTGCTTGGGTTTTATTTTCAACGTAATTCGTAATCATGCGATGAACATCGAACTAATGTTAGATTCGAATAATTAATCTCGAATTGTCTACCGCGTAATCGTGATAACTCAAAAAACAAATTTCGAATTGGTAAGAATAATAACCTATCACCCTTCCATTTTTTTTAACGAGAGAACATCATAAACGTGTTTTGAAAATTATTCGCGTTAATATTAAATACTCGACGTAATGAAAGGATCTAACCCTCCCAACCTCTTGCACGATGGCCGAAAATGAACAATGATCGACGACTGAAGATCTCCTGTATAGACTAATCGTTTATCTTGAACGTGTGGCTCGAGTCAGAAGATACGATGGTTCTTGTCTTGAGTCACGGGATAGAAAGAGATCGACTCATTCATTCTTTCGCTCGAATGTAACGCGATGGCAGGTAGGAGTACGAAAGGAAAGAAGAAAAGAATGAATGAAGGAAGGAAGGAAGGAAGGAAGAACGGAAGGAAGGAAGGAAGGAAGGAAAGGAGGGAGGAAGATGGATACGAAGAAAGAGAGAGAGAGAGAGACAGAGTGGGTGGCTCTCTCGCGGAAATTATCGCCTAGACCATATACGGCCCTGGAGAGTGCGTCATCCCCTTTAACCGGGGGATTGAATTTTTCCCCGACGTGGAGCTCCTGGCACAGGGTGCGCACGACTCCGACGGCCTGCACCCATCCCCCAGAACCACCATCCACCCCCTTTCCAGCTCTCTCTCTCTCTCTCTCTCTCTCTCTCTCTCTCTTTCTCTCTCTCTTTCTCTCTTGCTGTACTCCTCGTTCATTCCACCGTTCTCCCCGTGGACAATACTTGTGCAATCGTCGCGCAGGGTTGCCCGTAGCAACTCTTCGTCATGGCCAAGGTGCTCCTAGTATGAACCGGCAATGAAATTGTCCAATTTCGAGCCGTGCACGATTCTAGAAGAGAAGGCAAAAAAAGTACGAGAACTAGGGTGGGACTGGATACGGTGAAGGAGAAGAGTAGGAGGAAAAAATAGAAAAAGAGAGGAAGGGGAAATGAGAGACAGAGAGACAGAGAGGTAGAAACAGAAAGAGAGAGAGAGAGAGAGAGAGAGAGAGAGAGAGAGAGAAGAGTGCAGAGAATTTCGCCTATCTTCTAGCGGTACTATTCGCGTTGAATGCTTCAGGCTATTGCGAGAGTCCTACAACAGCCACGATTAAGAAGCAAGACGAACTCGGTCGAATCCTCTACTCGTTCTTATATTTCATCTAAACTTCTTAAAGGTTATCACGATCTAGATCTTTCATAAAATCCTTGCTAAATCATGAGAATGTTAGTGACGTTGACGCGAGCCTAAGAAGAAATCTTCTAGCCTTTTTACAATTCGAATGATCAATTGCATAACATTTTAATATAATCCTGATTGCTCTAATATAAAAGGGAATGATCAGAAAACAGACAAAAGGATGAAAGAACTAATCCGTGATAAAGGATTTTAAGTAGGGGTAGGTAAGGTAGGATAGGGGGAGTCAGATGAAGCAATTGTAGAAGGGGTGTGTGTAGAGTGGAAAGCAAGAGGATACGTCTCAAAAGGTAGCCGACGTGTTCGCTTTGACGGATCCTCGTGCCGCCCTGACGACCAAGCGGATTAACGCCGTATCATCGGTACTCACACGGAACGAAGCGTTTCGTGAACCACCACCGTCGTCATCGTCATCATTCTTGCTGTTACTGTTAGCCTAACTGCGAACGCCAAAATGATAGAAAAGATCAACGACTAAAAATGACATCCACGCAAATGCACTAATATAAAAGAGCAATTAAACTAGCGTAACCGAAATGTCAAAGATATTTCTACTGAAAGATTTCCCATTTACTTTTTATTGATAAGAAATATTATTAAGATTAATGTTCATTGTAAGATCATAAAATTTAATTAATGGAACTTCCCCAACCGATAGGACGCGAAGATACAAAAAAAATGCTATCGATGCACATGACACGGTGCAAGGTCGGAAGAACGGAAGGTGCATAGGACAATAGTTAAAGTAAACGAAAAGAAAATTGGAACGCGCATTGAGACAAGAGACAACTTTAACGCAATTGTGCATCTTGTTCTTTCCTCATTCACATTCGACCCTACTATTCGTGTTATTTTTCTTTTCTCAATCTACGAATAATTCTATCGGAACACGCGATCGTTCGTATAAAAAAAAAAAGCACAACTGTAAAAAGAAAGATATTCAACCTGGATGAACGATTACTTGATAATCTAACGCATATAGTTATGTAAACGTCCCATGCGAGTGGTAACCTTAAAATCATTAAACAAGTTTTCGAATTCTGTTTTACTTGATCAAACTATCTCTCTCACTCTCATTTTCTTACGTCGTAGTCTAGTAAGGGGCCAAATTGAGAAGAGCCATCTTATTATTTAGATCCAACCGGATCAGTAAGTTAGTAAGCATATATAAAAGGTATAAATGATCGCGAAATCGTTTAGTAGCGGGACGACAAAGCGGCACACGCCACGCACCTCGCGTCTTATCCGTTTCAAGCTAAAGAGCTTAACGACCAGATTACAGGAGAGATCGTCGTACCAACAAAAGGGTGATGCTCGCCGATTTGACGTGGAACGCCCCGTACTAAATGCATACCTTGCAATCGCGAGTGCGAAGAAGTGCATGCATGTCCGTGTTGAAGCACGCGACCGTCTATACTATATTTGTGTGTCCGTGTTCGTGTTCGTGTCTATGTCCATGTCCGTGTATTAGTGTATTCGTGTACTCACACGAATGTTCTTAACCCTTGGTGTGTTACATGCCCTAGCGTAAAGCTCCTCTGGCTATGTGCCTCAAACGTTGCCAATGTATTCTACCTGTGTACATGTTATAATACATAGGGAATAATGTACATATGAGAATGTGCACACTTTCAACTGCACATAGGTAAGATACTTTCGTATATGTGAATACATATGTACCCATTGCATATATATATTCAAAGGGGAGGAGATGCTCACAGGGAGAGAAAGAAAGGTTCACACAGAGAGAGCAACAGAGAGAGAGAACCAGGGTCGAATGATCAGCCATAAACTGAGTCAGCGGGGATAGTATTGTCCTTCGCCATCCCTCGTACATTCTATCTCCTTCCCTCACTCTCTTTCTCTCTCTCTCTCTCTTTCGTACGCGAGATCCCAACCACCCTATGATTCCACCTCGTCCGCAGACGAGACTTGGAGAGGGAGACGAAGGAGAAAGAGTAACTGAGAGAGAGAGAGAGAGAGAAAATAAGAGGAGTAAGAGGGAGGGGGGGAAGGAATGACGCTGTGAAACTATCGTACCGTACGCGTCACTGACGATGAAACTACGCTACGTTTACCAAGCGAACTCCTAAATGCCATTCGATTTTCGTCGAAATTCTTCAATTCTTTAGGCCCTGGGTAATTAAATAAAACGAACTAGTTGAAAAAAGAGAAAAATAATAGATTCGGGAAACATCATATTATCATATGTGATGATCGTAGTCGTGTTAGCTATTTGCATTTGGGATACAACGATCGAGGAGTTTACTATCGAGCGACTTTTGCTAATGAAACGCACTGTACGGGGCAGCCGCTCCTCAATGTTCGACCTAACGTCGTTCGCTTCGTTTTGTCGCACGCTAACATGTCGCTAGGTGCACCGGTGATATTTTAGATGGGAAACCTCGTAGCCGAGAGAAACAGAGAGAGAAAGAGAGAGAGAAAAGAGGATAGGTTAGGTTCGATCAAGGCGCCTGGTTGCCTGCTACCTCGTCGTCCTAACCTATACACTCTTCTAACGATTCTAAGAGGACTGATCGATGTGTATATGATAGCGAAAAACATTAACTTCATTATTCCACTACTCTGGCTCGTTTGAACGTTGAACTATCTACGATCTATCGATATACCGGAAAAATGCAATAAGGACGAATCTTGTAGTAGGTATCTTGAAAGTAAATAAGGTAAACAGAGTTCCGTTAAATATAATACGAATGATAACGTCAAATAATAATAAAAATGAAATAAGAGTAATTCGGTTAGTCTTGTAGATGGTAACGTGCAATCGAGCGTAGTAGGCGTGAGTATGAACGGGTCTTAAATCGATCAGCGGAGAAGTACAGGAGCGGCTCAAGAAACATGCCCGGTGCATGGCCTGAGGGTCGGTTAACAGAGAGGCATGCAACAGGCCACTAGCTTCGTAGAAAGAGAGAGCTCCGCGGGTCCGGTAAGACTTGCTCGGATCAAAGCACTTACAATGGTATTTATGGGCGCTCCTTAAACCGCCCTTTCGTACGCTATGAAAACATTTCATTCATCACGCGTACGTCGTGAAAGCCAATTATCGTGGCGCCCTTTCTTAATTAAAATTCCCCTTACCTCTGTGCCTTTCCCCCCCCCCTAAACCACCACTACCATCACCATCACCATCACCACCTCCACCTCCACCTCACCTCCACCAGAAACTACTCGCGCTGACACAACTAACTAAGTGTAACGAGCCGAACAACTCTGACGTTTTATCATCAATGAAAAAAGAGGAAGAGACAGACAGAGGGGAAGATAAAAAGAAAAACCATGACCATGGCCACGAAATACTGCATTTCGTTATATCATTTAACTATAATTCGTAATTACTTTAAGTTCCGGTATATCGGTAAAGGGGAAACCTAGACAATAGCACTATTGCTATATTAATAGTCGCGAACGGTTTACTTTCGCAAGTTCTTTCCGACACCATCACGTATCCTACTATCAGGTACTTTCACGTCTATAAAGATGAAAATCAATAAGTGGAAGTTTATTACAGGCATCGAGCACGGTTTCCTTGGTGCATCAAAAGAGCGCCCTTAACCTAATAATGTCTGATGCATTCACGAGATTCGGTTAGGAAGCAAGGAGGGTTGATGCACCGACTATCTCTTTCTCTTTCTTTCTTTCACTTTTTCCTTCTCTCTCTCTCTCTCTCTCTCTCTCTCTTTCCCTCACTCTCCAACCCCTCCCACTATGGCCACCAACCCCTTTCGTCCGATTCTCGCGTAATTGCGAAGACTAACGAAGTTAGTGCTCCGCGGTAATGATAATGAGGACATTACAACCCCTAATTAAGGATCGGTGTGTCCGTTCATTCGCGACACCGTCATATCGGAAAATCGTGTCATCGATGTCAGTAAAGATAACGTTTTACCCCTCCTTTTTTTCCTTTTCCTTTTTTTTTCAAAGAAAAAAGGAAAATCCAAAGACAAATCTAAAAAATAGACAAAAAGATAAAAGGAACGATCTGTCACACATGAGGACCACATTCGGTTGAATTATGTTAAACAGTCAGGCATGGTAGTTGACTGTTAAAAAGAAACAAGATGACACAAGGAATCGAACGTGTTCCTCCACTTCTACTTTTTCTTTTTCTTTTTGTTCTTCTTCTACTAGTACGGGTAGAAGTTTCGTTGGTAAAACAAGTGAACCACATGAAACCAGTACGTTTCCTTCGTGGTTTTATAACTTGTTGGGATACACCCACCTCTTAGTCAATAGATTTACCAGTGAATAGATACCATTGTGTACAAGCTCGAGTGTCCCTCAGGGGAAAGAATAGCTGCAAGAAAGGAACCACGAACGAAGAATGGAAAAGAGGAACGCGTACATTATCGTCTCTTACGAAAAATCTCAAACTATCTACCTCTTTCTTTTTCTTCCTTTTTTTTCTTTTTTCTCATCTCACGAACAAGCTCTCTCTCTCTCTCTCTCTCTCTCTCTCTCTCTCTCTCTCTCTCTCTCTCTCTCTCTCTCTA
>NW_014569586.1:623642-662601 GCF_001313835.1 Polistes canadensis
TTTTTTTTTTTTTTCACGATACGGAACAAGTATTCTTCGACGTTTTGCGGTCAAAACGGTATATCGATTTCTGAACACTTTCTCAACTGATGAAAGTAATCTTATATCATTTAGAAATGTTTACTTAATGTTTAATTGTTGAACGAGAAATCATTCTAAACATTAACATGTTCTGTACTAAATTGATTTCCGGTTGCCTCGCGTGTAAGCCACATGGGTCGCATATGCACAACAAATGAATAGTCAGAATTGGGAATTGGCCTGGAAGTTCAGAATGGAATACGACCCACGTGGCATGGAGGAAGTTTCAACACATTTACCGGCAAACCTCTTTTGTTGAAATGATCGTTTAAACCATGCGTCATGATAATCAGTCACAGAAAAACATAAAAATATCAGTAGTTGGTGGCTGATTTGACCTGGAAGGAAGTCTAAGTCAGATCCGTAGAGACTTGCATGGTGTTCAACGCGTGTGTTAAATGATAAAATAATATTTTTTCTGTATTAAAACATCAGTAGAAATGAATTATTTATTAGGACACATATACAAAATTATACAACAAATACAAACCGAAGGATTTATATGCAAGGAATAAAATAAAAATTAACATGATTTTTTCTGCAGATTGTTCACGAATATTAACAAAAATGATAAAATGTTAAACAATAAAGTTAATTGGCTATCGGTAAATATAATGCGTTAACATTCATTTAATTATTAGAATTCTGCCGAATACTCGGTTAAAAATTAAATATGAGTAAAATCGTTTAGGAAGGTGTCGAAAGACAATTTTTGTTCTCGCAAGAGAAAATGTTGAAACGAAGGTAATAGGAGCAAGCGAAATATACCGCAAGAAGAACGATCAAAAGAGTATCTGTCTCCAGGGGGTTGAAATTATTTTTTTGGGCTCGATGCCAATTCCTGACACGAGGAACCACCGTGTCAGCAACGGGAATATAGATATATTGCTTTGATAATAGTCTTCTTGTGTTATATATACAGATATCTCTCACAACTAGCTCGATGATAAAGGAATGCGAAAAATGGGAGAGGGAAAAAATGTTTGCTTCAAAACCGGCCAACTTTTGTCAGACAAGTTTCATGTCCTTGGAATAGTTTTGTACTATTGATACGTCCAACCATATTTTATAAACTCTCTTGTGATCGACAATTCCGATTGTTCGATGAAACAATTCGCGTGTTATTTAAATATAAAAACTCTTATGTAAAATTCTAAAAACGCGCGTACAAGTAAGCTAAAAGTTATAAACCGAATTATTCCAAGCTTCTATTTTTACTCGAATACTTTAAATAGGATTTATGCAAAAATTTGTCATACGTTGTTTTGGAATTCCTTATCAAAAATTAGTGATATACTGAAGTACGAAATTTAACTTTTACGGTTCTATGTTCATCATCTCAAAAAAAAATACATCGATTTATTACTAACATATATACACAAAAGAAAAAAATGTTAAATAAAAGAAGAAATAAATATCAAACAAAATTTTGCAATAGGAAAATAAAGATCTGGGAATAAATGAAAAGTCAATGCATAAAAATGGATCTAAACCGTAATTGACTATTAACTGTGTAATTAATTTTACTTCTTCTTATTTTTTTTTTGCGTTAATAAAGCGTATAATTTGTGTACAAAGATAAACGGTACAGTAAATGATTACGTTTTTTATTTGTTAGCAAACAGTGTATAAGATATTTAAAAAAAAAAAAGAAAAAAAAAAAAAAAAAAAAAAAAAAAAAAAAAGATTGTGCAATGACACTTATACAATCGTAGATTGAAATGATCATTAAACTCGTAGTTGCAACCGCAAAAATGGTTAACAAGCACCGTGCCACGAGGTGTTAATGACATTAGCAAAACCGTCAGCCTGTCCAAGATGGGACTCGTAACATGGGGCGGATCGTCGCCCCCGGTAAATATTTATTCGTCCTTGTACCGCGTAAAATTGAAAATCTTTATAATGTCAGGCCACCGCGGCGCATACTAAGTCCCGTATTAGCATACATCGCTTAAATCTTGATTCGAGTTTATGGCCAAGCCGTAGACGTAAAGTGAGCACGATCAAAAGTGAAAAGAAAAAAAAAAACAAACAAAACAAAAAATCAAAAAGAACAACAAGACGAATGAAAATTATTTTCTTATAATACAAAAAAAACGATTATTTAATAATTCTTTGAGACATTAGTTGTGCACGCGATTGTTTTTTAAACATATTTTTTATATACAATATTATATGAACGAATTGAATCTATTTAAGATCAAACATTTTATAGATCATTCGCACTTATTAAATCATTTCATTTCATTCTATTGGATTTCGGAGATTAAAAATATTTATTACAGGGGAAATTCGTTAAATATTTATCCAATTTAGTCTTCTTTCTGTAACCCAAAGCGTGCTTTTAACGATTACACATGTTGTAGATTATTCACGTTAACCAATCATTTCATTCATTTTATTAACTCAAACCATTGATAATCTCGTTCATTTAAAATCGTCAATATTATTGGCAAAATTTATTTACTCGTTTCGTCTTTTTCTTTTAAACGAAACAAAATCATTCATCCTTTTCCAATCATTTCATTCGTTTTATTTCTTCAAATCATTAATGATTTTATTGAAAAAAAAAAAAAAAAAAAAAAAACATAAAAATAGTTGACAAAAGTTATTCATTTTTTGTCATCCACTAAATGATTTTCATCCGATTCCAAATGAAAGAAAATAAATAGAAAATTCTTAGAAAATGAGTTGAGAGACACTGCAAGACGTGAAGCATGGACAAGTGCACCGAACGTAGTTGTGTGCGTAGCAAGCAACGCTTATATACGTCCCTGACGGTGTTTCTCATGCACGCGAGGGAACGTATTCGCGCGCGCGCGTGCACAAGCATATATATGAGAGGTATATGAGAGGTATACGAGTGTGAAACGTAGCCACCGACGAATGAACGTACCGCACCCTCCTCTCCACCTTCTCTCTTCCTATCTATACACCTAACTAGTTATGTACGGAGTATCTACTACGCTACATAAACATATTACATAGAAACGAGGAGGATGAGGAGAGGAGAGATCACAAATAGGGTGTCCTAAAAAAAATTTCCTTACGAATTTTATCATTCGATACAGTCATTAAACAAAAATTTCATTCCATCAAATGGATTTTTGTTTTTAAATAATGCAATTGAAAAAAGAAAAAATATATTAGTTCGTCCGGATATAGTAGTCCAAATTGATTTTTTAATTAAAAAATATGTTTATCAATTTGGACAAAATTTTCGGGCAACGTAATAGAACCGCATTATTGTCTGATAATAAATCTCATGATTATTTTATTCGTTCAAATACAATATTCTCCAAATATTATTATTTAGTAAATATTGATGGTCGAAAAAATATATATGATACATATGTTTTTTATTTATATAAACATATAGAAATAGATTGTCCTGTATAAAAAAATTCCCTCCGAATTTCCTCACTCGATATGATGATTATTATAAAAATTTCAATCGATCGAGCTTTTTCCTAAAATAATAATGATTAGAAATAATAATAGATCATCCGGAAAATTGGAGCTAGTTCATAAATAAAAAATATATTTATCAATGAGCCTAACTAAAGGATCCTAATAGAACACACTATTGTTCGATATTTTTCCGTTAAAATACAAAACTTTCAAAACATTATTTAAAGAAAATTGATGGCCAAAAAAATGTTCATATTTTTTATTTACACAAAAATATTATGCATATAATATTTATATTCGTATTGTATCCTGATACTCGCAATCTTGTTCATATAACCGACAGACTAAACATTTCAAATCTAAAATCGTGCATTTTAATTGATGAAAATGATCAACAATTTATATATTTTAAATAAACTCGTCATATAAAAAATCAATCAAATAATAAATATTTCTTTAAATATTAATAAAATCCTGATTGCTATCGGAATAGTATCTTATTCTAATAAGATATAGAAAATATATTTATTAAATTTTGGACAAAACGTATATAGAAACGGTAAAGTCAGTAGAGGCCAGCAAGAATTCGTTAAACTAAAGGTAAAAATAAAAAGAAAGAGAAAAAGAAAAAGAAAAAAAAAGAAACAAGGGAAACAAAAGAAGAAAATGCCAGGGCAAATTACGTGGATAGAAGATAGGATAGGTGTATTCGCGCACGCGTGTTCATCCCAACTATCGTAACTCCGCACCTTCGCCCTTTTGTCCATATCGCGCAATTAAATTTAATCAAAAACACGAGGAGAGAGAAGAGAGAAAGAGAAGAAGGGCTCAGTGGGGAATGGGAGGGGGCTGGAGGGGGTGGTTGTAAGAGTGTAACGTCGTCGTAGGTAGCTAGGATAGAAAGAGAAAGAGAAAACAGTATACGCGCGAGTCGTTTACTTTCTTCACCACCGCGTACATCCAAGGTGAGTACACCGGCGACTATATATGTAACAGAAATAACGCATATATACATAAGGCATAGATATGTGGCCCAACACGCGTCCGTACATAATGTGATATAAACACACATATCTACGGCCTTATGTACATGACCTCGCGTGGGTGTAGGTGAGACCGGGGAAAAGGTAGGTGTGGTGGTACTGAGAGAAGATTGTGTAGGTGTATTTATGTGTCTATATGTATGTGCGTTTGAAAAAGAGAGAGAGAGAGAGAGAGAGAGGTGGTGGGTAGAGGTGGGATGCAAGAGAAGAGTGGGGTGTAGGAGAAGTGGGAGGAGTGGGAGGACGAAAAGCAGTGGGAAAACTATTGGCCAACGAGGTATTAACGAGCGGCACTACTATTGACAACGGATCGCTCTGATGAGGAATACAGCAAGGAAAAACGAAATAAAAAATTTCTACCTGGATCCACGATGTACGCGTGTATGCGCGTGCATGCGTGGGCGTGCGTGTTGCGTGCGCATGTGTATGTTTGCGTATACGCTAGATATGAAACCATGTACAAATAGAACTTATGTGTGTATATATATACGAATTCGTGAAGAAAAAATTTCAACGCGGGTCAAGCAAACGTTTTTTCGGATAGGTTTGATGTCATTTGAATTCTGTCATATTCTCTAATAAAAAGGGAAAAAAAGACAGAGAGAGAGAGAGAGAGAGAGGCAGAATTTAGCAACGACGAAAAGTTAGGTTCGTTGGTTCTTAACAAGTGTAGGAGTAAGTAGGTATATCTGTTAGTTGCAAGTAAGACTAATAGAAGAAATTAAATAACTCGAATAATTTTCTAGTATTTCATGTACACTCTTGTAAGTAAAAAACGCATGATGTTTTTACTTTCTTCATACCATTTTTACTCTTTAAATATTCTTTACTATGCTCTGATTCGATATGTTTCTCGCTTAGGAAACATGAAATACAAAAGGGACATGTACAGAGGTTAAACAGGGATGAATACCGAGCTAAAGCTGAATAAAGAATGGAATAGGGATGAATTGGTAGAGGGAATGAGAGAGAGAGAGAGAGAGAGAGAGAGAGAGAGAGAGAGAGAGAGAAAAAGAGACAGATAGAGATACATGGAATTTCTTGTGAAGTGTACATGAAGCGCAAATGCAAAGAAAAAGAAACGTCAGAGATGAGACGTACTAGCTGGTAATCGAGGTAGAAGAGAATGAGAGAGAGAGAGAGAGAGAGAGAGAGAGAGAGAGAGAGAGAGAAGGAGGGAGAAAAAGAGACGAAAAGAGAGTCCGTGGAGAATATTAAAAAGCGTTTTTAATTATTTTCATTTTTCATTTATTTACACCCCTACACCCACATAGCCGGGAAAAGTGCAGGGGCGTAGTCAACGTCGTTCTCGTCATCATTGTCGTCGTCTTCGTCTTCGTCTTCATCTTCATCTTCATCTTCATCTTCGTCTTCGTCTTCGTCCTCATTCTCATCCTCGTCCTCGTCATCGTCGTACCAGTCTACCGTGCAATCTACCGTCTCCCTTGCTCGCCAAGAAGGGAAAATATTGCAATGCTCCTGGACGCAGCTCAAACGGGCAGAAACGACAGAAAACCCTTACCCCGTGCAAGAGAAAGAGAGAGAGAGAGAGAGAGAGAGTAGAAATCGTGGAAACGTGGACAATAATTATTCGCTCGACGGTCGAACGAATCGCGGTGCCGGCTGACAAATTCATTGCCACCAGTAGAGAGTACCCACCAACACAAACATCAGCACCAGCACCAGCACTGGTACCCAGAGTACTATGCCCACCCTGGGATAATATGGAACTACTATATTCTGACGCTTCTTATAATGATTTTCCATACTTCTTCTTCTTCTTCTTCTTATTGCCAAAAGCATAGAGATAAGGTATACCTGATATTAGGGTTTTCCACAAAATTATCTAAAAGTCATCTAAAACAATTTGTAAAACTTGGATTTTAAAAAGTGTATCATCGTGAAGTTAACAATCTAATTAAATGAATCATTAATAATGAACGTCTATAGTTTTGTTTAGATTATGATGGTTCGTTAATGCGTATGAAACAAACAAGAAGACAGTAAAGTTGTATGAAAGAAGAAAAAGAACAAGAAAAAGAATAAGAAAAAGAAAGTGAAGAGGTCAACACGAGGTGCATCGAACGTGTGATAGGAGAGAGAAGAAGGGAGGGGTTGGGGAGGGGAGAGACTGAGGTAGGTGAGGAAGGAGGTGGAAAGAATCGACATCGCAACAAGATGACAATAATTTTGCCAGGCAAACGGTGAACTTTTGCACCAATGGACAATGATATCACGGTGACGATGCGCACCGCTACGACAAAACTTTGTCCGGTTTTACATCAGGATCGGTTCGTCCTCCGTGATCCCCACTCGTTCTCTACTTCTGCGTCGCTTTCTCTCTCTCTCTCTCTCTCTCTCACTCTCTCTCTTCCTATCTTTTTTCCTCTCCTCTTTCAACTATCGGCCCTGCCAGCAAGGCCCAACCCGCTTCCGAGAACACATCTACATCTCGAGAAACCGGCCGAATTTTTATTCTCCTAGACGGCGCGGGTCCAAGAACAAAACGACTATTTTTCTGCCAATTACCTGGCGGTAGAGAAAAGGAAGATAACGCGGAAGGGATTGAAAGTATTCAAAAGAAATTAAACAAAAAATAATAAAATAAAATAAAATAAAATAGCAAAGTGTTTTCTTGACTAAGTCTATCGTTGTTAACGTTAAGAATTAAATCCTTATGGAGAATCCTAAAAATGATCTGTTACACTTGAACCATGACGGCTTTTCGCTTAGGTGACCGAAAAATTCGACCATAGTTCTGACTCTGTTACCGTAAGATACACGAAACTCTAACAGATAAAGGAATAAGCATTGCTAAAAGGATCCCTTTCTCGAATAAGAAAGCTGCGGCTGAAAAGGAAGATCTAGACGTCGAGGATATTCTGATTAAGTCTTCCATGGTATTCGAAAAGCCAAGGTATATTAAATAGTTGTAAAGAGACATCTTCCCATGCTCTAACTAACTTTCATGATTAAACGACCAACGACAGAGTTTTCCCCCTTCGATAAAAAGCAGCAACCCTATATAATAAATCCTTCCTTCCCTTTTCGACCGCTTGCTTTTATCATTTCGCTGTAATATACTTGCTGAATCATTTGAAAGAAAAAAAAAAAAAAAAGGCCAACATTTCTTTTTTTTCCACGATGATAAAAGAAAAGACCTACGTACGCGCGGTGACTTGGATTTCTTCAGAAAAATATTTATCAACTTAGAAAGAAAGAAAAAAAACACACACACACACACACAAAATAAAAAAGAAATAAAAATCTGTTGGGACCGTGCAATGAACAAAAGCTACAAGCACGTCGAAGTCGGGTCAATCTAAAAATGGTCTTTTCGCGCGAGTCAGGAGGAAAGAAATTATTCCTCTGCGATTCCCCTGTCGTGGGCCGTTCCAACGGGCTTCCAAGGACGTTGAATATCTCGTCTTTTGTCGAAAAAAATATTAAGGAGTAGAGGAGATGCAAATGTATTCGTTTCACGACAAAGTCAAGCATAGGATACGTGCACGCGTGAAAGAGAAAGAGAGAGAGAGAGAGGGAGGAGTAAGGAGGGTGGAAGGCCAGTCGACGTCGCGCCGACAGGTGATCGCATACACACGGCGATGGAATTCAAGGTGGAGGTGAATTACCTGGCCGGGATTTGAGGTTAGGTCGGCACAATCTTGAGTGACCCTGACTCGATGGACTACCGACGTATATCTCCTTCGTTTCGCATCCTTGATCGATGAAGCGCATGTTACCTAACGTTTACTCGGTTCGACGATCGATCTTACACGTGCGAAATACGATCGAATCGATACAATCAAATAATCATAATAATACTAAGAGCCTTTGAATATTTGATTTACACGATGAAAACAATAACCGATAACACGTTAGAAGGAATGATTTTCTAACTAATAAGAATCGTATAAACGAGATCTGACATTTCGTCTGTTGAGTCAACAAAATTAGTAATTGTCCTAAAAAGGTTCGAGTTTCTTATGACATAAGTCATAAGAAACTAGCTCGCCTTTCAGTTATCATCGTCTAAAGATGATCGTTGAAGTCTAAGGAGGAGTAGGAGGAGGAGAGCTCATAGCCAATCTCCGCAAAGCTCGCCCACGTGCTCCCAGAGTTAACTTAATTACGGCCAATTAAGCGTCAATTAACCGAGTGGCACACGCGGCTCATATGTAAACTCCTGTATGTACATCTATCCTCTCTATCTTACTCGCTCCTCCAACTGTCCGTCAAATTAACGACCTACCGACGACGGCATGCGAGAATTTAAAGACATAAATGCGAGGAACATGAGAGACCTCTCTATTTTCTTCTTCTTCTTCTTCTTTTTCAACGTACGTTCGTTCGTTCGTTCGTTCTGTTGGATATGAAAGTGGCGAAAATGAAATTAACCAAGTGACACGGTTATTTACGGTTCTAAAAAAAAAAAAAAGAAAAAAGATACGCTTACTGCTACCTACTCAAGCAAGTATGCATTAAATCTAGACGCGAATGGTCTGAACCTTCTTAAAGTCAGCCCCCCAATGGTGCAACCTACCCTAAGTAGACGATATGACTTTTTTATGACTCGAGGATAGCGCCAACGACGACTTCTTCTTCTTCTACTTCTACTTCTTCTTTCGTTCCTTTTCACGATCTGTTTGAAATTAAATACAGATCTGCCAAAAGGTCAGCAGGTTCAAGTATGCATTCAGATTTGAGGATAAACGTGTAATTACAATTTTCCATAATTCCAGATCGACTGATACAAATCGGATTTGTTCATATTATTTATCACAATACGATCCAGTAATTCGATTTGTTACCTTGACCACGTGCTATTTAACGAAGCGGGACTGAAAATAGCCAAAAAAAAAAGAATCATTATAAAAGTTGAGCAATGAGATGATAGAGGAAACGAAAGAGAGACTAAAGTGGTGGGGAATAGGGGAAAAGATTGAGGAAGGAAGAGAGAAAGAGAGAAAGAAAAGTAAAAAGTGAACATGAGACGAGCTGAAAAGGCAATGAGGCGACAAAAGTCAGTGACGTTAAAAGCGCCACCGTCGTGGTAGGCGCATGAATAATAATCCGTGATTAATAGAGCGCTAAGCTGCCGGCGACTCGCGGCATGAATGGCCGTAGTACTATTAAGCACCGCGTATATTATACCTACGGCAATGTATACGCAGATCTAGCTGTATCTCAGTGTGCGTTAGTGTCCATATTTCGTAGAGCTATTACAACCACTGATACTACCTAGCCCTCCCTCTTTCTCTCTCTCTCTCTCTCTCTCTCTCTCTCTCTCTCTCTCTCTCTCTCTCTTTTTCTGTTTCCTATGTTAGAACTCGAAGAGGTTGTGTCCCAAAAAGATAAGCCACGCTTCGAAAATATCTTTCCATTTACCTGCAACTCGATAATAATTTCTCTATTCTAACGTATTATCTGTCAACTACTATTGTGTATCGTAGAAATTTAGTAATGTTAATTTTCGAAAATCTTAATATCCGCAGCAGCAGTAACAGCGGTTAATACTTTCAAATTGTACTATTTGAACTATCATTTAAACTCTGAATTTATGTTTGTTCTATAAGATAAACTGTTATTCTATGTGGAATCATTTAAGATGTTTAAAAGTTAATAAAAATCAATGCATCGGTAACATCATGCGATTCCACTCGGATTTTTGAAAAACCAAGAACGTCATTTTGGAACTAGTCGTGACCACGGTCATCGGTTGCTTACTATAGTTCGCCAACGTAATACGTAGTACATATAAGTGGTAAGTAGGTATGCGCAAACGGCAAACAAGAAGTAGCTACCGGCTGCTTCCACAGGTGGTCGGGTCACGAACTGACCCCACTCCATTGCTCCACCTTTCTCTTGCCTTCTCCACCCCTTCTCGCTTCATCCTGAAACCCTCTCTCTCTCTCTTTCTCGCGTGCGCGCGCGCTAGTTAGAATCCTGCTTGACCTGTGCTAGGATAGGTTGGATGTAAAAGTCGGTACTGGGTCGAGTGAGCTGTCGAAAGATGGAGGAGGTGAACTCGTGGACATTACATCCACGTACTTTCAATCTCTTAGCCATTTTATTCAATTTTACAAAAAAAAAAAAAAACCAACACTAAACTTGACATCATTTTATTTAGACTTGGAAGAAATCATATATTCAAGAAAAAAAAAATATATATATATATAAATAAAATATTATCGAACGATAATCAATAAAATATCTTCGATTAAACCTAAAGCAAAAGACTGAAAATATACTAAATGTCCAATATTGGATAATGATCGTCATTCTTGGTAAAACTGTTGGGACAGAAATGATGCGATGTACATATTTCGTTTTCCCTCACGTAATGGCGACTGACCTAATTTCAAACTGAGCACCGAGATAAAATTTATCTTGCACTCAGAATCTCGGTATAATACATCGGGAGGTACTTCGACTACTGCAAAATTTATGTTCACGGAAATGTCACGATAATACGCAGTGCGTACGGTTTAAAGTACGGTGCGCCTCGAGAAACTTCAGAAAACTTTGAAATCCCGTTGAACTTTCCGTGTTTCGAACTTCGTCACCACCGTCGTTAACCCCAGTCACCGAGCTTCGAACGAAACCGCTCGAGAAAAGAGAAAGAGAGAGAGGGAGAGAGAGAGAGAGAGAGAGAAACAAAGAGTACTGTTCTGCTCTGTTTGATCGAATTTTTTTCAAAACGAAAAAGATAAACAATGTAAAAGAAAAGACAAAAAAAATAAAATAAAACAAAATAAAAATAACGCGACGGATCCGATCGAAGGATAGTTTTTTGTGAGTTTAAGGGTTGTTTTTTAGGTAAGGTCTGTCGATAAAAGTGAACATAAAGTACAAGGAAACATCCTTTTAAAAGTCTATCCTGGTAATTCGCCGTAGGATAAGAGGGCGGTTCGAAAGCAAACGAAGAAGAGAGTGAACCAGTTTGGACCGATCCGGAGGAAGTAGACGTTCAACATCGGAAGAGAAAGAGATAGAGGGAACCCGGTTGCGTCGCTCGGTTGCCCGGTTGCCTTCGCCCGTAGGATGCTGAAGGCACTGCGGTTGCCATGGCAACCCACCACCACCGCAGCCCGATGTAATTATTTGAAAAACGCCCGCCGCAGCTCCATCCACCGCCCACCACCCCGGGGTTGCTGCCGGTACAGAATGACGCAAAAGTAGCCGGTTCACCTTTCCTCTACCCTTCCCTACAAACTTCAAGAATTCTTCTCTAACGTTTCAAGACAATTATTTGCTAAATGATTAAAAAAAAGAAAGAAAAAAAAACCAACAAGAAACAAAGTGTATCATCGTGGGCTAATGAAAATTCATTTTTCCTTTATTCCTTAACGATATATTTCATTAACATGGAAATGAATGATCGTTAAGATCTCATATCTAAAGGAAATTACAAAAAAAAAGAAAAAGAAAGCAAACAAACTCGTTTTACTACGTTACTTGAATTATGTACCTGTTTTATCATATTTTAATTCCTTCTTATTAACTAATTCGATTGATTTAATATATTTAACAAGAAACGATAGATATTTCGGGGGAAAACAAAAAAAAACAATCATTCTACCTGCGATGTTTAGTTAATCGATGGATCGAAATTTAGGCGACGTACGATACAGTGTATTTGAAAATGTTAATATTCATGCATCTCAAAAGAAGCAATGGGGAAATTCTTCAAGTCCTCGAACACATTCGTGCTGGATATTTCTCAAGGGAAAATTTGTGGAGTTGAGCAGTTGGTGCCTGAAATAAAGAGACAAGGGACGATTGCATAAACTGGTAAATGCCATTCGTAAGAGATAGAAGTTCTTCGAATGTTTGTTTCTTTTCTTTTTGCTCTTATTTTTTTTTTTTCTTATCATACGATTTTTAATTGATGATGTAACTTTGAAATGACATTTAACGAAACGTGCCATTCGGAAGTCATATAATCCAAATAATTTTTCTTAAACTTCGGTATGTTCACATTTGTTCATTTTTATCCTTTAAGAATAACCAATCTCTTAGATCTAGTATCATGGAAACTAAATATATCCAATGATCTCTTTGAATTTAAAAAATTTAAAACAACTTAAAACCGAAACAACAAACGTAGGCTCTGCTTTCGAGTGTAAGTCACATTGGCAGTTTTTAAAACGGGTTTTCCTTGTTTTAAAAAAAAAAGTGAGAAAAATAAATATAAATCATCTCTTGTCAGAGATTGTCTATAAAATGAGATAAATAGGACTATTGTTAATAATTTTTTTTAATCATCAACTGTGGCAATTAAAAACTACACCGAAGCATTAACAATCCCACCAATATAAATCCATCTACGTGTCCCATGAATTTCGAAAGTTCTTCGAACTTTGTATAGCAGGCGTTATTAAAAAATAAAGAGTGAAAAAAGAGCCAAAGAGTGATGTATAATCTAGAAAAGGGATGAAACGCGTTACATCAGGGAAAAAAATGTTTATCCCTATCTAACTAAACTTTTAGGTCGGAATGTATCTGAAGACTGCACCCCTTTTACATACACTTTCGTATCTACCACGTACCTGAATGCTCAAGGGTGTACATAACGCGACTGTCGCGGTTTGGGTCAAAAAATCGCGAACTCGTAAATACACAGAAGGATCGTTTAGTCACCTGGAGAAGAAAATTCTACTTACAATCAAAATCGATGAAAAATAGATCCTATTATAACTAATATAAAAAGATTTTAAAACCAATAATCGTCAATCTTGGAAGCACTTATAATTGTACAAAATTCAAAGAAAAATGGGTTACACAATAATGTTATTTGTTTAAATATTAACAAAACAAATTTATTTTAATTCATCAACGAACAAAAAACAAAATAAATATATAATACTTATTTAAAATATCTATTTAACTCCTTGCCCAATAATGACGAGTGAGACTCGTGATAAGAAACTCGGGCCAAAAGCAATAAACACGAGTGTGACTGACTCGTGGTACTTCGTTCGAACCAAACGTAGACAACACGAGTCAGACTCATACTTTAGTTCAATTGTTCTCGACACCTTTTGATTGTAGTTACGTGCAATTCGACCACCTCGAAATGAGTATTGTGGTCCGAGCAGTAGAGAGTTAACAGGTAGGCCAAAGGGGTTAACTATGAAAATAAACATAAACAATCCTCCCACGAACTATTTTAAGTAATTGTAATTTTTTCAAGCTGTTACAAAAAAATATCAAACTATGCATATTTAAATTTAAAGGTAAAAGAAATAAAAAAGAATTGAACATAAAGTTCCATAATGCTTCAAAAAGTATTTTATATTAAAGAAAAGGAAATTATCCAATAATAGTTCAGCACCCGGTTAAAAGAAGATAAATGGAAAGTGCTAATGAATAAAACGTAACGTAACGAAAGGAAACGAAACGAAACGAAAGGAAAGGAAAGGAAAGGAAAGGAAATGAAACGAAAGGAAAAAAATTTGATCGCTGATCAGAGAAACCTTTCCACGTGTTTGAGAGCACGCTTTGAACAAACGTGTCCGTGGGAGGAGGGTGGGGTAAGAACGGGGAGGAAAGGACGTTTAAGTTGGAACGAAGAGAAGACGAAAGGAGAGAGAAAGGAAAAGGAAGGAGGGAAGAGGGAAGAGAGAGAAAGAGAGAGAGAGAAGGTCCGTGGCGATGCTCACTTGTTGCTCGCTCGACTAATTGCCAAGTAATTGGCCCCGTACCCCCGCTCGTATAAAGTTTGCTTCATTGTCTTTAATAACGCCGTGACCTGCGCTAATGGCTCACGTCGCATTCGTCGAGAAAGGGAGAACGGCCGTCGGTTTCGATGACAAGGATCGACTAGTTCGCACGAGAGAACCAGAAAGAGAAAGAACAAGAAAAATAATGAAAAAAATAAAGAAAGAAAGAAAGAAATAAAGAAAGAAAGAGAGGGAAAGGGTGAGAGTTTGTTGCTGGCGAAGAAATGGAAAAGGGTGCGGCGGAACGAATAAAGTAGACTGAAATAATTATCAACCGTGAATAAATATAGGATACTTGCGAAACACCTTAGTACTTTTTCCTAAATGATAATAATTAGACGATCATTAACATTTTGTTCCGAAATTTTAACAAAATTGGAATTTACCCACACACATCTCTGTTGCATGTACTATGGGGGTATAATAAATGTCCTGAATTCAGTGTGCTACCAATCATAGGGGAGGGTTAAAAGTACAAATCCTAGATTTACAATTGCTGGAAAAAAAATATTAATTACAAATATTAACATTTTTTATTAATTTATTGGCTAATAGCCATTACTGCAGATGAAAGATAAACCATAGATTTATTTGATTAGCTCATATATTGTATAAGTCTGATATATTAATATGATTTAAAGTTAAATAAATTTGGAAGAAAATGTATTTATTAATAAGTATACTTTATAAAGATAACATTTCTCTATTATTTAATAAACTAAACTTACAATAGTAACAACAAAAGTAAGCTGACCACTTTGTTGCTCCATCCGCAATGACTCAATAATTAATCGAAAGATTAACAAACATGAATATTATTAGAGGTACTAATCTTAAAACAAATTACAATACTTTTGTTCCTTAATTGCACGTTTATTGTTTCATCCTTCATAACGTCCATCATTCTTCTTCTTCTTCTTTTCTTCTTCTTCTTCTTCTTCTCTCTCTCTCTCTCTATCTCTCTCTCTCTCCATCAAGAAAAGTTCCGGTAAGGTATATAAATTGATTAAAAAAAAGAAATTACATATAAATATTTATAAAATACAAATGAATAATAATAAAAGAAATAAAATATTTTCATTGGCAATAACCGATAGTAAGGAAAAATAATAGGCAAGAAAATATTTAATGTTATTCCATTCGTAATAATATATATCGAAATAACATTCAATGTTCTAACTTGAAATAGCTGTCAGAATCGAGAAAGGAGAAACGTTAAGTATGGACCTAGCAGCATCCGCGAGTCCCCACGAGTTGGGAACAATCCGTGCACGCGAGACCAGATGTGCGATTGTGCGAAGAATTGAGAGTGAGTCATTCCTCAATGGCACACGAGGGAGTAGAACGAGCGTACGTTAGTGTAAGTTAGTGTAATGCTTTCTGTACCTACACGATTGTGAACACACAGTTCACACATATATATATATATAAGTAAACACACAGAACTAAATTTTTCTACAATAATCCTTTTTTTACAATGAATCTAATAAAATTCATCATATTCTACACCACCAGCACTATCACTATTATTACCTTAAACCAACCTCCCCACACCCTATACTAGAATATTATTTTCAAGAGAATCAATGAAACGGACTGTACGACGATGCTTCTTTTAAGAATTACAGCAACCACCCGTACACTTATGACTTAATGAAATGCCTCAAGAACTTCAATGTATTATTCACGCTTCGTTGAGCCAGCAAATTTTTTCAAAACGTCACGTTTGAAACATGATCGAGACATAGTTCTGCTATACCAATCATATCGAGGAAATAGGTTTGCTGATAGTTATCGAATATATCTTTTTTCTATCTTTTTTCTATCTTTTTTCTATCTTTTTATCAATGTAGATAAATGAAAGATTTATGTGATACGTTATTATAAATTTATTTGAAATTTGAGTCCCCACACACACACACACACACAAAAGCATTTTAACGTATCGATGTAAACTAAACTCAAGCAAATGATGCATGTTGATTATGAAACAAATATATATTAGTAATTCCCCGTCAAAGTTTAACGTTTCTGAGAGAAATAAAATCAAAGCTAGATACACTCGAGTGACTTGACAAATGGTGAATGTATTTTTATTGTCTTTGGTGCGCGACTAATCACCATTCAGAAATAATCAAAGTCGGAGCATTGCTCCCATAATGATCGCGATGGGATTCGACCTATCCAATGTTTCCAATATCCACCAAGAATATTTACCGTTATGTTGCTTTTAGAAAGACACTCTCGTACAACGTATACTACTTGCTATAATAATCTTCTAAATAATAATACCAAACCGATTGTTATTTTCAACAAACAAAAGAAAGTGAAAAAGAGAAAGAGAGAGATAGAGAGAAAGATTACAAATTTTTGAATCTGTCAACGCAATTTCTAGGTGCATCCTTCTCCGAGAAAATGATTAACTTTGGAATATTACAAACCAACAAAATAAAAACAAAAATAAAACTTTGATATCGATTTAAACGCGAGAAAGAAATAACCTGGCTCTTTCTCTTCTATTCTCTTTCTCTCTCTTTCATTATTCTTCGTTTTTCATACACGTCTATAGACCGGTGCATTTAGGATATTACTCTCCGAGTGTAATACTTATAATCGGCTACGCGACTTCACCTGAAAATGGAATCCATGCTATTGTATATACGCGTGTTACGTCGAACTTCAAGGAAACTAACAGAAGAAGTAGAAAAAAAAAAAACAAGGAGAAAAAAAACAGAAAAGGACACGATAAGGGGGATGAGGGTGAAAGGGCTTGAGAAGAAGGTAGTAGGACGTAAACGAGGAATCTCAGCGACGCCTCGACTAGACGGCATCGTAAACTTCGTCGAGCAACTTTTGAATTTTAGTAAGGGGTGTCCTCCTACCCTTTCTACCCCCTCCTAACCATTCTTCCCCACTTCCACTCTTTCTGGCTTAGTTCTCCTCGACCCATTCCATTCCATATCCTCTATCTATCTCTCTCTCTCTCTCTCTCTCTCTCTCTCTCTCTCTCTCTCTCTCTCTCTGTCTCTCTGTCTCTCTTTCTTGGTCCCATAAATTAGGGGTTCCCATATTCATGCTGAGAGAAGCACGTTCTCTTTCTCACATATTATATCCACACGTTCGATTAAATAACCCATACACTGATCTTCTACCTGATAACGTTACCTCGTCTACAATTTATTGAGTCAGATAGGGATGAACATAACTTTCTTTCTTTCTTTGGGGAAGGAATTTTGTTAAATCCAAACTATTTATATTAATATTTATATTTTCTCTATACTCTTTGAATGAATATTTGGATAAAAATTATGAACAAAATTATTATGATTATGGAAATGTGTAATAGTATTATTATGAATGCTGTGTCTACTTTTAGGATTACAAAAATACATGATCAAATTATAAAATCAAGGTATTAATATTAATAATGATTAATAATGAATAAATAAATACAAAACAAATGAAAGGTATCTTCTTAAAACTCTGTCTAACATATCCAAAAAGGCGTCGCATCGAAGTTCTTCTTGCACCCCGTCGGAGGTCGCCACAAGCATCGAAGGGGGACGAAGGGTTTGTACCATACTTAGGGAGACTTTGATGCACAACGAAGGAAACACAAGGAAGGAAAGAAGGAAGGAGTCGACGATCGTTCGTTCGTCCCATTTCGACGAGTTTCTAACACTAAAGGAAAGTTTTCTTTTTAACTATTATATACCGAAACCAAATGTTCCCTGCAACCGAACGGGATCTAAGGATCTACTTTTAAACAGAGGTACTACTTTATCGTTGCATCAACCCTTCCGTATCCCTTCATGGCTAATATTTAGAATGTAAGAAGAATAAAATCCTAATAGAATTCGAAAGAAATATGTTCAATGTCTTATTTTTATACCGTGCAAACTACGAAAACTATTTAATAATATTCATTTTACTGTATTAGGTTTATTAACGTGGGACGAAAAACTGTCTTATTTTTCTTTTCTGTCCTTTTTCTTCATATTTTTTTTCTCTTTCTTTTTTCAGCATTATTCAAAGTACACACACACACACACACACACACACACAAGCACACACCAAGCATAGAAATGTTCTTCCGGGTCATAGCTATTTCATATTTCTTGTTCTCGACGATACCTCTCTATCTTTATCTCCCTCTCTTTCTCTTTTTTCTTCTTTCTTTTTTTATTTCTCCCTTTACCCCTCTCTTTCTTCTTCAGGATTCGCGAAGGGTGTTGTTCTGCCTGCTGAGGGTGACTCCAAGGGGACTCGTGAAGGTACGAGAAAGAAAAAGAGAAAGAAAAGGTTAGGTGAGGTACGGTGAGGTGAGGTGAAAGAGGGGGTGAGGCAGAGGGAAAAAGAGAAAGAAATACTCGGGGTATGAGGGGGGAAAAAGAGAAAGCAAAGAGTGAATAAGAGAGTGAGTGAGTAAGTGAGTGAGTGAGTGAGAGAGAGAGAGAGAGAGAGAGAGAGAGAGAAGAGGGGATAATTCCACAGCTAAATATCGGTAAAAATCAATACTATCTCTTTCCTCGGCACTACCGGCACCACCACCACCACCACCACCACCACCCAGTTAATAATGCAAGCCACGAGAGCTCGAAATTCGGAGTAGGTCTACGGGATTCGTTTCTTCCTAATTTTACTCAAGGATTTCATCTTAACGCATGATCGAGCCACAACTACCAACGATTATCAACTTTACTACGATCCATATTACTCTACTAACTAAAGTCTTAAAAAATGATTCTAGAATACTTCTGATAATCTTACGAGACATTTGAATATTCTCATCGAATGAGAAAGAGAAAAAGAGAGAGAGAAAGAGGAAGAAAGATCTTTAGAAGTGTCGTCTTTGGTATCGTGCATTTCGTGCTCAATTAGCGTTCAACGAGTCCCCCGATAACCGGACGAAGGTAAGAAGAGGAAGAGAGAAAATGGGATAGAGGAAGAGGGGCTAACTGATCTTCGAGAACTTTCTTCGAGTTAACTTTTTAGAGGTCGTGAACTTCGGCAAAGTAGTGCATGATCGTATCGTAAAAGTACGAGTATAATAATGCGGACGTTGTGTCGGAAGCAAGCGCGACGAGTGGGCTTGAAAAATACTCTTGAGACTTTGAAAAGAGAGAAAGGACGTGGGAAGGGGGGTGGGGGGGGGGAAGGGGGTTTAAAAGAGAACGAGAAAGAGAAAGAAAAAGAGAGAGGGAAAGAGATTATGAATGATCGATCATAAATTTGAGACGAGTGATCCAGAATTAGAGTCCTCGTTGATGCATTCCTGTTGTTATTTGTTTATTTTTTTTTTTGTTTTTTTTTTTTTTCATTTTTTATTTTTTAATCTTTTCTTTTACTTTATTTCATTATAGTTAAATTTATTTGACTTGCATCACGATTACAATAGCATCCATACAAATACAGAGAAAAGACAATGAACCGGTGAGTTTAATTCGGTTCTGGATTGGACCAAGATTGATAAGGAAGGATGATCGATGGTTGTTGAAGATGCTGCGAATATGAAGCACTCATCTCGTCAAGGACAAGACAGTAAAGAAAGAAGAGGAATAATAATAATAATAATAATAATAATAATAATAATAATAATAATAATAATAATAATAATAATAATAATAGAAAGAGAAGAAGAGGGAGGAGGTGAGGGAGGGGGTGGAGGAAGAGATAGAGATGAAGGTGGAGAGGTAGAGTAAAAGGAATATCCTGCCAACTGGGAAGGGGCTACAAAGCGATAGGAATGCTCGTGCTCGTCGTTTTCTCAAACGCTCTCTGGGTGAAACAGCGTGGAACCGCGGGTCGACCACGACCTGAGACAAACGGTAACGAAACGCACGCCGGAGATCCCGACATAGCGAGATCCCTCTACACGGCAAAGTGTAAACGGAGGTGGCAGACGCACGAGCAGAGTCGGCCCCGACCACCACCACCACCGCCACCACCACCACTACCACCACTACTACCACTACCACCACCACCGTCACCACCACCAACACCAATGCCACCTCTGTTCTCCTTCCCGCCCCTCTCGACCAGGGAAGACTGAAGAAGGAAAGAGAGAACCAGAGCGGTTCTCAACTTTGATTCTTCTAATCCTCCTTGCTTCTCGAGTTAATCATTTTAACAAGTTTCTCTATTACCGTCGATATTTATCATTGTGTATTATCTAATTTAATTAAATTCATCCGAGATTATTTCATTGGCCTGTAACGTTAAATTCATTCATCTTATAGACACACATATATAGATACATGGATGAGATTATCTAGATTTAGGGACGAGATACATATATTACTATGTTCAGAAGAATATAGAACACGATCAATACCATGAAATATTTCGAATAATCTAATATTAAGGATATTTAATATACACCCTACTAGATACCTTTCATCAATCTGATGACGACTATTCGCTTGATATCGTTTAAACTAATTCTAAGTCGGATTTTAATAGTACGTTTACGCAGATCTAACAACTAAACATCTAACGAATGTCCTTTCGAGATATCTCTACACGTGCCGCTAACTATCGATCGGCCAGTCACGACAGGACGATCGAATTTCAAGTCCTTGTCCGATGTTTCTACGACAAAAGGAAAAGAAATGAAAAGATGTAGGTGAAGAAAACGGAGGTTTGCTGACTAAACATTGCTGACTAAACTTGATGATCGCATATTATAGAAAAGAAAAAAAGAAGTAGAACGGTCAATAAGAAATAATCTATTTAATGACGGATCGAGAAAACAATGAGAAAGAAAGAGAAGGAGAGAGAAAGAGAGAGAGAGAGAGAGATCATGAAAAATTAAAATACAGGAAATATGAGAACCATCGTTCTTTCTCTCTCTCTTTCTCCCTCTCCCCTCTCCCAAACTCCTTCCTCCTCTTCCCCTCTACCCAACCGAGTCGCTCTCTCACCGTAACACGGGGTAGCTAGGAGGGTTTAGGGAGAAAGGAGGGAAGGGGAGGTGGGTCGCGTACAGTAACGTACAAAAGTCCGCATCACCTCCCTTAGTACAAGTCGAGCTAAAAGTATTACAATATAAAAATAATAGCGATTTTTCCAACAAAATTTTCATATTTTTAATATAAACAATAATTGAAAATAATTTCTTTTTTATTTTTTAAAACACGCATGCATTATTATTATTATTATTATTATTATTATTATTATTATGTTCGTTTTCTACGTTATTTATGACAACGAGATGCAATTATATATATTTGCTTTCGTACGATTTTAAAATGAACTATTTTCGTTGGACACAATTTTCAAATAGACCAAAATATAAACGTAGAACAAATTCTATGGGATACCGGAGATTAAGAAGAATGTGGACTGACCGGGATAAGAGCGATAAATAACTACCTGGGAAACAATCTTATCTAGGAATATCCGCGCCTCTTGAAAACAACTTGCAGCGTCCTCTCGTGTTCTACATGTCGATGATATGCACCTCGACCTTCTTCCTTCTCTCTTTCCTCTCTTCTTCTTTTTCTTCTTATTTTAACTTCCCTCTTTTTCCTACCAACCTATCTACTTCTTTCCTCTTGTCCTTTCCCCCCTTCCTCCTTCTCCTCCGCCACCACCGTTTCTTCCTCTAACTCCTATCGGAAGGACGAAGGAAGCCACAATGACTCGCGTGAGCAAGTTAAAACTTGGAAGAAGGGGACTTCCGGTTAAGGACTAATTAAATTCGCGAAGAGTCCCACTCGCAAAGTAATTACACTATCCAATGAGACTTTCATCGTGTTGCATTATGCACCATCTTTTTATCGCACGTTCCGCCGGAACGGTAATTGCTACTTCGTATAACACTCCCCACATGTTGCCCACCCGAATCATAATCGCGTTACGATACCAGAAAATTTGAAGCAAAGGGAATAAAAAAAAAAAAAGAAAAAAAATCAGATGAGTTAAGCTATAATTTTGTATCAATTAAAGAAACCGAGTTGCAGATACATATATATACATGGTATTTCTCTTAAAATTTTCAATTAACATATTATCCATAACTGAGAGTGTTCTAATATGATGAACTATAATATTAACGCGAGAAAGGAAGTATGTCGGAAGTATAATTGTTAATCTTAAAAAATTGAAATAACACTCACCCTTGGTCCATTCTATCGACGGGACCACCAGGACCCATCATGGCTGGATGTCCAGGCCCCATCGGACCCGTCATGGGATGTCCTCCGGGTCCAAAGGGACTCCCAGGTGGCATACCATACTGTGGCCCACCAAAAGGTTGACCAGGTGAAGAAAAATGAGGATTACTACCTCCTGGGGGTACGAACGGTGGACCGGAAGAACCGGGCCTACCGACAAACTGAGGCGGTCCTCCAGAGGGTGAACCAAATGGACTAGGTCCGGGCCCGTTGTACGGTGGCCCGGAATTGTTAGGTGGAGGTGGAAATCCGGAGGAGTTTGGCTGTGGTCCTGGACCAGGAGTCGACGAACCACTAGGTGCTGGAGATGCAGTGTACTGAGGTGTTGCTGAACCTGGTGGTGGCCCTTGATAAGGTGGCGCACCCGCTGGACTTCCAGCTCCACCAGGGAATGGACTTGGTCCTTGAAAACCGGCATTACTAGGTGGCCCACCAGTATTATTATAAGGGCCCGAACCCGGACCTCCACCCTGACCAACAGAATTAGGCGTAAAAGGTGATGCCTCTGAGCCGGGCGGTGGGCCCTTCCAGGAGGCTGGTGTCCCTGGATCCTCCAGCGTGGTGGTGGGTGCCAATGGCGTGTTCAGGCGGCTGCAGCCTGAAAAAGAAATATTATATATGTTAATGGAATATTCTGTGATATGTAAAGGTAGCATTTGGTAAAAGCAATCTCAAAGCAGAAAGTTTTCATATATTTAACTACTACTTTGTTCACACATACCATTTCAATTTGATTTCTATTAAGTTATATAATCATACATAAAATAGATAAGCGTACATGATTGTTATGAAGAGACGGAGTAAATATTTTTAAGAACTTTGCTGCGTAACCAATCTATTAAGCATATTATAATACTTTTTATGCAATATCTTTAGTTTTTAGCATCATACAGAGCCTATTTCCATGTATATACTTTGTTAATATATATGTTTTCTATTCTTTAATCTAATACCATTACGTTACAACTGAAGAAGAATGTTATGACTTTGGTGTAACATAATAAAGATTACTTTACTACATATAACACACCATTCTTCAAAAGAAACAGCATTCATAACCATCTGACAAAGTATAAAACTATCAAGAAAAATAAGAACATGGTTAGCGTAGACTCTGTATCCACTAACTCTCTACGCAAGCTATTTAACCTGCATCCTAACCTTTACGATAAACAATCTACTATGGTAAAAGAAAAGGAGTAAACATAAAATAGACATAAAAGCTCACCATTATTCGTCCCATTGGCCTTCATTGTCCTCTATTCCACTGATTCATTCCATAACACTGATCACACACTGTAGTAAGATTCAGCACAAGATTGAAAACAGTTGGTAAGAAAAAAAAATGAGAAAAAAAAGACTCTACTTAAAGAGCAATCGTATAATTAAGACCGTTATCTCGTACAAAGGCAAAAATATTCCTTGTGAGAGGGTTAATAAAATAGAAAAGTGAAAGGATTATAGGTTATGTACCGGTAACCTAACCTCCAATCTGTCGTAGGAGACCGATTAACGAGTAAGAACTAAGTGGGAGTGCTCCCTTGAAATTCGCGCACAACACAGATCACTGTTCTCTCGGCGTTCTCGAGCGTAAGCTGGCTCTCGCGCGCGTACTTTCCGGAAGGTAGTTAGATTCTCTAAGGTAAAATGAGGAACCGCCGTGTCTGGGTCGCGACGCCGGCATCTTCGCGGTCACGCTTATATTTCGTGTTGGTCATACGGCCTTCTCAGAACGTCCCGCACGAGCTCGCGCCGTTAAACGAACGCGGACCGAGCGAGGGACGCGTGCGGAGGCCCGACATCCCGCTCAAGTCTCATTCATCCTTGCACTGTAGAAAAAAAAGCGTTCATGGATTGACGACAGGCCAAAACACAGCGGAGCGGAGAACAGCGACAACGGTGGCAGACGCGCACACGACGCGCACACGACGCGTTTACGCGCACACACTCTCTCACACGCTCTCTCACACGCACACGCGCGCTATCTCTCTCTTTTTCTCTCTCTCTCTCTCTTTCCTCTCTCTCTCCTCTCTCTCACTCTCTCCCTTTCCTCCTCATTCTCTCACTCTCTCTCACTTTATATTTCTCTCTGTCGTACACCAAAAGAGAGCGGCAGTAAAGCAACGGCACACACGATATATATTACGATGATGATGATATCGAAGATACCACCAAAATCACAACACAGATCACGACCAACTCTGACGAAAATTACATCGATGACAATGACGAAAGTGACGTGACCAAAACCAAGGATTACGCCGATCAACTACAAGGATGGCGTGCGCGGGGTGCGAGTAAGAGGGAACGAGAAGGAGAGTCGAGCGCGAATAAACACCACCGGAGTCAGTCACAGACGCACCTCTCTCTTCGACAGGGACGTGTGCGCCGTCGATGGCGCCACCGGTCCTCCCCCTTCTCTCACACTTCTCTTCACTAGCACACACACTCACTCACTCACTCACTTATTCTTCTCACACAGTCGCACTCTTTCTTCCTTTCTCTCTTATTGCATCTTCTTTTATTCCTCTAACGAAACAAAGTTTCTTTCTCTTACAACTATTATCACAAGTTTTTATCTAAAGCAAAGGGTATCACAAGCAAGTTTGAAAACAACGACGAACGAACGAAGTATTGAATTATTGTATATTATTTGGAAATATCTCAAATACATTAAACTCTTTCTCTCTCTCTCTCTCTCTCTCTCTCTCTCTTTTTCGGGTTTTTTCCTCGAGTATTCTTTTCGCGAAGGTTTCTTTTCGAAGTGGTGCAATCGGTCGGTTCCGCACACACGTGCGCACCACTCCGTCGCCCGCGAGGAAATGCAGGTACGCACGTGCGCGTCAGGGACGTAGCAAGGCAATGATAAAATAGGGGAGAAGGGGGAATACACGCACACACCTCTGATACGACACCCAGACGGCGACCACGTGTTCGCTCTCTCCTTCTCTCTCTTTCCCTCTCTATCTCTCTCACTGTTTCTCTTGTTCTTTGGTGTTGCGCGCTTTAGAGCGTCAACTAGTGGATGATCTCTTCCTTGGCCGTCGATAACGATCGTTGAAGCGTCGCAGGAGAAAGCGAAACTGTGCTGCCATTTTTATCGAGGCCGATGCATCGGCCGAGTCGAGCGCACCCCGCCCAATCCGTACGCACCATCACCCCCTTCCCTTTTTCATTTCCCTTCTCCTTTTCTTTATATTTAATATCCAATAGGGCAAATCTTTTCTTCTAGTATATACCTACTATTTTTGTCTTTTTTACATAACTTTTTAACTTTATTAAAAAACCTTCTCGTTGAATTTTAATGAATTTTATCTTCGTACCTCTTTTTCTTCTTCTTCTTCTTCTTCTTCTTCTTCTTCTTCTTCTTTTGCTTCTTCTTCCTCTTTCTCTTCCTACGAAAAACGTCGAAAGAATAAACATCGTCGTGTTGAACAAGACGAAGAAGAAGAACGCAACGCAACTTCTAAGCTCAATGTTTTCCTCAACGTAAGTGTGTAAGTACTTGTAGCAGCGATATTACTTAGGATAAAAGATGAGAGGAAAAGAGAGAAAGAAAGAAAGAGAGAGAGTGAGAGAGAGAGAGAGAGAGAGAGAGTAACGAAGAGACGCGTTTGCCGCGCGATTAATTTGAACACCGTTCAGAATTATTACCGCGAACCCTCTCTAATTTCCGATCGATTAATCGAGAGGAGGAAAGTTTGGCGGTGTCGCCTGTTGCATGCGTGACCCTATCTCTTTCTCTCTCTCTCTCTCTCTCTCTCTATCTCTTCCTCTCATGCTTCACTGTTCACTTTATGCCAACGACGAATAACGATGATTTAGATCAACGTTACATATATGTACGAGTGTCCGAAAAATAAATACGATACACACTCTTTTGATATCAGTACCACTATTCACTTTAAGAAAAAAGAAAAAAAAAAAGTATACGAAAGAACTTTTACCAAGAAAAAGGAGAGAAAAAATTTAATAGGAAAATGATATGAAAAAATAAATACATGGAGTTTCCCCCCACGTGATACAATATCCTCCCCACTAAGGTGGTTTGCGCTGATGTTGCTACTGTATACGGCCCTGACCGCGGACGAGGACGAACGATTGGCGTAGCGGGGAGGGGACACGGAAAAAGGGAAAGCCGGTGTGCAGAGGCACCCCCGATGGAACGCAACGAATACTCTCTACGCCTTTCTCCTTTTCACCAGACAAAGTTCTTACTTTTCCCTATTTTTTTTCCCCCAAAGAAATTCGTTACAGTGTTTAAAAAAAATAAGAATAAGAATAAGATTAATAATAAGAATTAGAAAAAGAAGAAGAAGAATAAGAAGAAGAAAGAAGAAGAGGAAGAAGAAGAAGGATGACCCACTGATGACCAATACTACTGATCTACGAGAGAATACAAAAAATAAACCAGAGATAATTATTTAATGATTTAGGTATAGCAGCAAATGGATGATTTGAACCTGAAGAAACGACGACAAAGTAGGTTTTCCGCGTTGGCCGCCACATTTTTTCCCCCTCCGACTATGACTATGACTACGACGATGACGCCGACGACGACGACGACGCTGACGCCGACGACGATGACGACGACGACGACGACGCGCCACGGCCTTTCAAAGTCCTCCCTCGACACTCGCCGCTTGACAGTGTCACCCTAAAAATCAATAAGGGGTTCACCCCTCGACCCTACCCACCCTCCTTTTCTCCCTCCCGCCCTCTTTGCGCCTTCTATACCTCTGCGCTTCCTCCTCCACTTCCCTTTCCGCTTCTCCCTTTCTCACTCTCTCTCTCTCTCTCTCTCTCTCTCTCTCTCATACTCTTTTTTTATTTTTCTTTCTCTTCTTCTATCTCTCTTTCTCTCTTCCCTGTGTTCGTTCGTTCGTTTGCTCGCTCGCTCGCTTTTCCTTCGACGGACCAAGAACGAAGAACGGGGAGGGTGCACGCCAACAGGGAGGTCACGCCGTCCGGACGGCTCCGTCATTTTATTAGCCGACGATACATCGAGAAGAACCTACGTTTAACACTCCAAAACTTTTTCTACACTCTCCCGTTGTGCCTTTTTTTTATTTTTCTTTTTTTTTTTTTTTTCGAAGATAATTTTTTTATTTATTAATATTTTTTTACTTCTCCGTAAAGCAATATTAAACACTCGTTATAATTAATACCACGTGTTCTATATTTATTTCTCTTTCTTATCTGACGTAAAGAGAAAATAAAATGAAAACTCTTATTATATAAATAATAATACTCCCTTCTCTTGTAGAATAATTTGCAAGTATCATCGTCGTCGCGGTCTCCTGCTTTCTTTCGTTCCTTCCTCTTACGAATCGTTCGAATGGAAAGGATAGTTGTAGTAGGATCGTGAAAGTAACCTTGGTTTATAACACGAGAAGAGTTACGTTAGAACGAAGAAATATATTTTTGTTTTATTAGAAAAAATATGTATGCCACGCGTAACGTTTCCTATATACTCCTTTATTTTTCGTTCATTTAAAAAAAAAAAAAAAAAAAATACGAAAAATAAAGAAAAGGTAAATGAGAATAGACTAGAAGAAAAAAGTAAAAAAGGAAAAATAGATAATAAAAAATAAAAAAGAAAAAAGGAAGAAAAAAGAGATGAAGAAATAGTTGAAGAATGATACACAGCGAGGGGTTTCTTAACATGTCGTGGAATAGCGCGAAGAGAGTTTAGAAAAGCGTAGCAAAGCGACTCGCTAGCACCGAGGAGCCACGGTGCATCTTATTCACCCACGAGTCTCAAGGACGTACTCGACGTACCGTCTTTGCATAGAAATGCGCGCCGTTGAGAGATGCTCGGCTACGCGAGAAAGAATCGTGGCTACGGTCCTACCTACCACCGTCTCGTTCGAGCTCCGATGCTTCTCTGCTTTTTCTTCGAATCTCAGAATCTCCTTCCGCTAAAGGAGAGAGAATTTTCATTTTCTTTCTTGAAAATAGTCTATGCATCAAGAGTAATAAAAAAAAAAAAAGAAAGATATAACGTGTGCATATAATTTTTATCTAAATCTATACGCATATGCTAAAAAGTCAAGATAATGTCTCATGTATTCGCAGTTATGAAAAAATAGATCCACCAGAGATCAATTTTGTGATTATCTTATATGGGTGGTGATAATTTAATGATTTATACATTTTATTAATTAAATATCAAAGTTTATTATACTAAATATCTTCTAAATGATCGATACGTAGTAGTTAGAATTTGGAATCAGATAGCACTTCATATCATTCACTTAAAGCAGTAATGGTCAACAGCAGTCACTCAGACTTTGAAATGCTCTATTGAAGATTGATACTTACCCTCAAAGCTATAACACCAGTCGACATTTGATACAAAAAATAAAAACAGCTACGACCAATCCAAACTCTGTATATCATCGAAGTAAATATCGATCAGTAGCCATATTACCTTGAAAATCGATTCAAAAAAAAACACGAACTGGCATCGAAATACCCTACAATTGAATGGTTGTCTAGAAAGAAAAGAAAAACATATAGCAAACATGTAACAAACAAATTTAACCTAAACGTTTATTTCATCATTTCTATCCATCTCGTGTATCCACAAAAAAAACGCGGGAAAAATATATATCCAATAAAATACCTGGTACTACTACTACCAGATCTGATAATGTATCTTGAATTGCATCAAGGTTGCGTATTAAAAATTTATAACAAAAAGGTTATATAAAACTTGAGTATAAAGAAGGAATATAGTAAATTAACACATGAAGATAAAATGAGGAAAAGAAAATTTGTAAAGAATGAGGATCGTATTTCTGTGATCGGTGATTTTGGTGGTGAGCGAGCACGTGGTTCGACACGAGGCGAGTGACAGTCTCTCGGACAGTTCGTACACAAGTATACGTTCCAGTGACCCCCGTTCGAACGACGATCCGGGAGACGAAGAAGAGAACACCGGCCCTTGGGGGCTGCGCACGTGCTTTAGCAGACTTCTCCTGCGCTTTTGCTTCGCGACTACGACGACTAGTTTGGTCCGCCTCCTCTTTCTCTCTCTCTCTCTCTCTCTCTCTTTCACACACCCTCTTACATCCAATCCGCACCACCCCCTTCTTCTTCTTCTCCGCCACCCCTCCTCCTCCTCCACCAATCTCTCCCCCTTCTTCACCTCATCCTTCAGAGATATTAGGATAAGTTTCATTCATACGAACTTCGGAACAAATCTCAAGCTTCGGAAAACGCCTGACCCTACAACGGAAGTAACCGAGTTACTCTCGAGTTTGTACAATTAAAAAATAACTTATTGTTAGTTAGATATATATATATATATAAATCTTGTAATAATCGCTCACGTTCGTTTCATTGTCAAAAATTACAATACTATTAAAATTAGTTCACCCCGAATTAACTTCGAATTATATCTTTATTCACATTTCATATAAATCAATATCATATTAATAATAAATAATACTATTAATTAGATACAATATAGTAATACAATATAGAATCGATCAAACAAATTATTACAAATTTAATGGAAAAGAATAAAAATGAAAATTAAGGGCAAGCAACAAATTTGTTCGTTCTCGAGAATGTCTCGGAACCTTTCCTACGTAAGTAAGGAATCGGAATCTTTGGATTCCATAGCACACATCTGCAAGCACACATACATGCAAGATTGAGGTTCGTGTAAAGGGAAGACCAGAAGCACAGAAGTAGAAGAACAAGAAGAAGAAGAAGAAGTAGAAGAAAACGAAGAAGAAGAAGAAGAAGAAGAAGAAGAAAAGGCAGATCAACTGATAGTGAGTGTTTGCGGTCTGCAGTATGATGTGATGTTCAAGTTGAGAACGAACACGCATAAAATCTACTGTATAAGAAGGAGGGAGACAAACTAGAAAAAAAAAAAAATAAATAAATATAAAAAAAGGACAGGAAAAGTAAAGGCAGAAGGTATTGGTCGATACGGTAAACTATTGTCTAGTGGGCGAAGAATTCATGAGAACCGACCGGAAGACGACGTCACGTCGGTTACACACGTACCTTCTCTCTTTCTCTTTCTCTTTCTCCCTCTCTCTCATTCTTTTGATATTTTTTTCTTATTTCTTTCTCTCCGTCCTGAACTTCGTTCCTCACAAACGACAACATACGATGTTGAGAAGTCGATTCGTACGTCCAAGGATTACACGTATTCACCCACGTTCTGTCTTGAAAATCATGTCCATCTTATTCTCGATCGATATTTAACAACGACACCTATCTATGTATGTATATATAAACCGATTAAGAAAAATGTATCGACGTTATAAATCCTCGATTTTTTATTTGATTTTTTAACTAATATAAGGATTGTTCATTAGATTTATCATATGTGATGCTTTTTTTTTTATAAGAAATAAAATAAATTATATTATATGTTTCTTCTCTATACGAGAAGAGAAATTAATTTTAAAAAATAAAAGAAAAAGAAAAATAAAAAAAAAAATAAAATGAAAGAACAAAAACTTGTAGTTACTAACAAAAATATGTCTCGGTGTAAAAGGCAACTCGAATGTCGCACGTAGTACGCAAACTCAGTTTCGGTTGGCAGTATCGACGAAGAAATTACCGTGTGCCTTTATTTCCTTGCTATGGTCGAAAGATACATATCTGAAAGAGAATGAGAGAGAGAGAGAGAGAGAGAGAAAGAGAAAGTTGAGAGAGGAGTTTATGAAAGGAGCTCCGGGAGGAGAAGGAAAGAAAAAGGCAAGAAAAACGAAGTGGTTTAATAGAGAAAGAGAGAGGGTTAAAGGGTTCCCGAAAAAGACTACAAATCGAATACCACGATGAGACTAACTTTCGGAAAATTTCGTTTCTGTATGGCAGATATAAGCGATGCCACAAGTTACATAAAGGTAGTTTAACGTGCGGACAATGCTACACCGGAGTATGTTTGTCGGTTGTCACCGAGGGATGAAGAGGCAAACACAATTCCACCCCACCGTTTCGGTCACCGCGTTCCATGCAACTACGCGCGTAATGCTTGTATATTTCTATCTATGTATGTTTTATATATATATATGTGTGTGTGTGTGTGTGTGTGTGTGTATTTTGTGCGTTAGTATAATGTATCGGAGGACTTACATAAGTATGTACTTGCTTATAAGTTTATATGTATGTTTGGATGTGTGTGTATGTGTGTGTGTCATGTAACGTCACTAACGTCACAAAATATGTCATCTGTGTACCACCTTTGTTTGTGCATTTGACAGTTTGTATTGAAAATTCTGTAATTGTAATTATACAATAATATGTATCATTTTGATTTTTCGAATTAAATATTATATTTTGATTAGGTATACTTTAATAAGAATCATAATATAACTATAATTCTTGAGAGTATAAATTAAAATATATATATATATATATATATATATATATGAATATTGTATGTGTGTATCGTAATCCGAAGTAATTACTGTAATGAAAAATAAATGTATTGGAAGAGAAAATAAAGTTAGGTAAATATTTATCGAACTACGTGAAACGAAAAAAGAAATAAACAAAAATTAATAAGATGAAAGGAAAATAATCGAGATAATAAAAAACTAATTGTAAGATATATCGGAAATATTGGTAAATCCAAACAATTTATAAATGCCCAAACAAGAAGAAAACTAAATATAACAAATACAAAAAATGGTTATAATAATGCCAAAAAAGAACAAAAAAGTAAAGAGAAACAGATAGAGAACAGAAAATTATTTGAACGAATAAAATGGTAACTTGAAATAGTACGAAAATTAATACACAAAAATATTTAGTATAAAGAAAATGAACCAAAAAAAAAAAAATTTCGGAAGAAAATAATATTTTTTTAATTCTCTTAAAGTGGGCAAAAGATGAATTTGGTCAATCAAAAAATAGCAGGAGAAAGCGACAATAAAAAAAAAAGAGAAAGTTACCGAAGAGAGCTGCAATAAAAAAAAAGAAAAAACTGAGAAAGAAGGAAGAAGATACCACATGGCCACCACACGCAGAAGAGATAAGAAGCAAAACCAGGAAGAAAGCAATTCTCTAGGAATGAAATTCGAACGTAAAACGATTTCAATAAAATAAGTAACAAAAAATATTACTATTATTTATAACAAGAAAATAGAAAACACAGTTACATCATTGTAGACAAACAATAACTCTTTTTACGTAAACAATATAAATAACAATAAAATAAGTGAATGTCTCTCTATTTGTTAAGAGAAAAATACTTTTCTTTTAAATATGAAAAAATTAAAAGTATATAATTGGTATGATATACAACAAAAATTCTGTTCAAGTTGAAATTAAATTGAATACATAGAAAATACTATACTTAAAAAAAAATACTTCTATACCCATATATTTCCAAATATTTGCAGTCAATGCAAACAGAAAAAGAAATATTGCACGTAGATAGTTATTTACGTATTTTGTTCTATTTTTATCAGTCAATCTAAAATACCAACTAACAACAACAAAATGAAAAAAATTAAAAAAATTTTAAAAATCTATTCGAACAGTATAATAGCGAAAAAACATTATAATCTGTAATAATTTTGTAGATAAAAATAAAGCAAGTTCTATATAATTCGATTTTTAACAAATTAATAGTTTACGACAAATAACGAATATAGAAATATATTAAAATAATTCTTATTTATTTTCTATTGACACGTATTTACAGAAATTATTATTCTGACTAAATTTTAACGGTTTTCGATCTTCAGTCGCTTAACCTACGGTTTAGGTTCTCTCCAGTTAGGAGGGGTATAGGAACCTTAACAATGAGAAATATGTCATGCTTTGTCACAAAAACCGGTAATCAAAGCCAGAAAGAGAATCCTATTTTTGTATTTTTCTCTCGGAGGAACCGACGATCTAATTCAGGCAAAAAAGAAACGTTTTTATCTTATTTTATATTTCGAAAATTTGAATTTATTTTTCAAACCAACATGAAACATCAATTTTTTCCGTTTGCAATCGATCCTGTATCTACGAGAATTACAAACCTGAGAGGTCCTATCCTCTGGTTCTTTTTTGCGAATATTTATTTACAAAAGAAATACAAATATTTGTATAACCTGGAACATAGTATATATAGTTTTTATTATATCCTACAATATATTTGTAGAAAAGCGTATTTCAAATAAAACACCGCGAATCCTTTGCTGATAGCTATAGTTTTAGAATATTTTTTAATGGATTATTTAATAACGAGTAGTATAATAAACAGTGCTTTTTTGTGATGTAACGCATTGAAACGATGTTACAGTACTTTTATTTTATGGTATGTGTACAATAAAAACTGCTTGAAATTTCATTTACATATATTTAAATAAAATTTTCATTAATAAAAAGCTTGAGAAAAAGTGAATTCCGGCATATTATTTTTTTTTTTTTCAATAAAACCACCGATAATAAATATTATTTAACATTTTCTTGTGAAATAAATATGAGCTAGAAATAAAAATTATGCCTTGATAATTAATTGTAAAATAAAAATGATAAAATGACCAAATCCGTACGATATTTAATTAATTTTAATTCAATTAGAGTGTTGCTAAGTTTCTATATTACTCGTGGCCCAATTAAAAAACAAAATGGCACTGTCTATAGAAATATATGATTTCATTCAGCGAACCCTAGCGGATAATGAAACCATGAGATATATTTCTACATTATCGACGTTGTAAAAAAGCCTTTTTCGGTTCAATATTTTGCAACAATCTTATATATTTATACTTTTATTATTATTCTATCGTCCCACTATAGTATAAATATCTCATAAAACACAAAACTTTTGTTTAAAAATTCATCAACCCCGAATTTATTCGAAATTAAAAAAATATTCTACGATTTTATTGTTTGAAGATCAATGAAAAATAAAGAAAAATATACTTTTCTGTTAGACAGAGAAGAAGAAATAGATTTTTTGTGAAATAAGCTGTAGATAGTTGCTTAAAGATAAGGAAAAATTAAATACGATTGAAGAAAAATAAAGCATGGTAAAAAAGGTCCGAATAGAAATAATTTTGCGAGGTAAAACATCCCGCGCTTCGTTGCTTCGTTGCTGGACTGGTTAAACAGGTTATCGCTTTATAGCTGCAGTAAAGGGATTTTAAATTTCGCGGCACATGCTACATGCATTCCGCTTTACCATGCTTTTTTTTCTTCTATTTCAGTCCTTTCACACCAAGGAGTGTTCGCGACATCGTGCGAACCCGACCAATGAGAAAAAATCATCACTCGTGGCGGCAACTTCAAAGTAAGTTAAAAAAAAAAAAGTCTGATATTAACCCTTTCAAATCGTACGTTACACAAATTTACCATAAAACCCGTACTTTACATAATAACAATAATCGTTTGCAATTATGGCCTTATTTATTATTTACAAATATGAAATGATAATATAAATTATAGATTTGTACAATGATTCAAACAACTTTTCTTTTTTACAATTAAACGAGCAAGAATATTAAAACAAAAACAAAATTCGGAACATTTAACGTAGAAAGAAACAACAAATTCAATTAATACTATAAAATATGTATAACTCACTTACCTATCGTACTCTTATTACTTCTTATATAAACAAATTATTAGAAAATATATTTTTTATAATATCATATACTCGTATATTTTTTTGGTTCTTCGAAGTATCAAGTCACTTAATTCGTAGTAGATATTTTTATTTCCAACTTAGGAACTGAAATGCCCATATAATAAAAAATATTTATATTATAGTAATAATAATTAACTAATTATTATTATTATTATTATTATTATTATTATTATTATTAATATTATTATTCTTATTATTATTTCTATTATCATTAATATTATTATTTATTATNATTATTATTATTATTATTATTATTATTATTATTATTATGATTAGGTAAACAAATCAGGATTACGTTTAAATCACTGCAAGTTGTATACAAAAAAAAAATGAATTGAATTCGCAAAAGGTAAAAGAAAAAAAAAGAGAAAGAAAAAAATAAGAACAGAAAAACGAACATACACAGATCGAAGTAAGTTTTACACTCTCTCTCTCACTCTCTCTTTCTCTCTCTCTCTTTCTCTCTCTCTCTTTCTCTCTCTCTCTCTCTCTCTTTCTATCAATTTTCATTCACTTTCAAACATTCATTTTCATGCTTTTGCATACTCGCGAACATCTCCTTCACACATTCGCTAAAAATTGTTTAATTTACAAATAATTATCATAACAAAAGGTAAAGGAAGGTTTTTTTCTTTCTTTCTTTCTTTCTTCCTCTTTGCTTTCGGTTTTTATATGTATATTATTATAATTACTTTTTTTTTTTTCTATACTTTACGTAAAATCATTCGCATGGAATTGTTTTATCGATTGTTTTTACAATTTCTTTAACTTAATTATTTAATCCTCCTCTGACCATTTTGTTTATTAGAGGGACTCGTCGAAGACAAATAGAAACGACCATCGTTAATCGCATTAGATTTCGAAGTCATTTATCTAAACACTTTTTATGGCACGTGTTTTCATACAAGCCCTTCTTCGTTCGTTCATTTGTTTGTATATTATATTATTTTATTTTATTTTATTTTATTTTTGTTTTTGGTTTTTACATAAACAGGAAAAAAGAGATCGATTTTAGGCATTTATTGATAACTTTTCACGTTTCCTTTTGTATTTTTTTTTTGCATGGTAACAACCCCGCAGTGTCATACTAGATATTATTTTTATTTAAAGTATCGGTCTTCTTTCATTGAATTTTCTTATTATCCTTTTTTTTAAGTCAGAAAAGTCCTTCCTAATTTATTTTCTTTTCCCTATTTTCATATATATATATGTATATCATTATTTTTTATTTTGTTCCTATATAGCAATTTCTATTCAATCCAGATATTATCTTTCTAATAAAACAATCAAGTTCGTACAACGATACCCGAAAGTACGTATAGAAGATCTTTTTTCTTTTCTTTTCTTTTCTTTTTTTTTTTTTAAAATTATGAAAATGTTGAAATTAAAAACTAAATACTTTGATTATTTTTATCGTATAGCACCATTGGAATAGAAGAATATAGTGTACATATAGAAAAATAATAACAATCGATTTTTTTCATTGATATTTTTTCTTTTCTTTTTTTTTCTTTTTTTTTTTTTGGTTTTTAATCTTTTATCTTTTTATATCTTTTCTTTTTAATTCATACAGAAATATGAAAATTCGTACATTGGATAACACGCGCGCAGAAAACTTAACGGGTATCGCTGAAAGAGTCCTAACTAAAACGCAAGACAAATTAACGAACGCTCGCATATCAACTCGTTTTTCTTAAACGCTTAAAAATCAAATATTTCTTCTTACTTTATCGGCGAGAAATAGAAAACAAAAAAGAAAATTAATTAATAAAGAACAAGGTAATAAAAATAATAATAATAATAATAATAATAATAATAATAATAATAATAATAATAACATTAATATTAATAGTAATAATAATAATAATAATAATAATAATAATAATAATAATAAAAGTATTTATAAAAAAATAACAAAAAATCGCTTGTGTTCACGCGTTTAAAGAAATCACAAAAAACTAACGAAGTTTTGAATAAGTCACAAACAACATAAAAAGAAAAACGAGTCAAAGGTCACGTGATACGAACTTATGATTTGTTTTTTTTTTTTTTGAAAGACATCGATCGATATAGAAATCTGATTTCTGTTAAAACTGGTCCAACGTAGACCGTACTCTCTCTCTTTCTCTTTCTTTCTTTCTCTCTCTCTCGTATGTTTTAGATTTACGAATGTTTAATAACGTTGTTTTATATTATCAATTAGTATATATATATGTATATATATATATTTTATATTTATTTATTTATTCATTTATTTATTTAATTATTCATTTATTTATTTATTTAATTTTAATTTCTCATATTTTCGTTATCAGAATATCCTAAACGAGCATACACTAATAATATGTCTACCGTATAACACGGATATACCACAAATTTTATATTCATTATTTTTTTATTTATTTTTGTTAATCTTTATAATAGACATATTCATCTTTGTGGCCCGCGAAACGCGCACGATCAAATATAACAATTCAATCAGTCAATCAATCAATCAATTAATCATTTTAATCGATCAATTAATTAAACTTCAAATAATTATCTCGGAAAAATAAAAGAAAATTTTTGCATCATTCCTTTCTTCGAAGATCAAATTTTATTAATGGGAATAATTTTAAATAACATGCATGGAAATAAAAAAAAATTATTTTGATAAAATAATTGTGATTGAAAAAAAAAAACATTATTAAAAAAAAACATACAAAAGAAAAGTGAATTAGCAACGAATATTCTTCGTTTTCAATTTATCCAATTTTTTTTTGTGAAAACAGGGCTGACGAAAAAAGTATTGTTATTAATATTAATATTATAATATTACTATAATTATAATAATTATTATTGTTATTATTATTATTATTATTATTATTATAATTATCATTATAATTATTATTATTATTATTATTATTATCCACAAAATATCGTTTCGTCCATCGTTAATTATTGAAATAGCGATTCGACGACGATCGTTGGCCACACGAATAATAAAGACAGCCTATACACGTGTCATTTTTTTTTTTAAAGAGTTTCGCATCTCTTCTTTTAACGTAATTCACGTTGAAAGATAATAATAAATGATTTATTTTTTTTATCTAACTTAAACTTTATGCTGATATCTTTTTTCTTTCATTCATTTTTATTATTTTCTTTATCTTTTTATATTTGTGTATATATATGTATACACTATGTACATTTCTCATCATCCATTAGTGCGCCGAAATTGCAAAAACGTGCACTTTTCTTCTTTTTTTTCATTATTATTATAATAATATTTGTTATAATTTTATCTTATTTATTTACTTACAGCTGACTGAATAGTTCAGTGTATGTCGTAATTATATGAACGCGTAGAAGTTTGTTTTATGTTTAATTATTTTGTTTCTTTTTTGTTCCTTTTTTATTGTTGTTACTGTTGATCCGATCACGAAAATTTTTTTCTTTAGGTTTATTACAGTAGTATAAGGTTGCAATTATATTTTTTTTGTATAATTACTATTATTAATTATTATTATTATTAATATTCATAATATTATTATTATTTTTATTGTTACTGTAATTATTATTATTTCTCTCCTTTATCCGCGCGAGTATTATGTAAAGTATATTTCATCTTTACATTAGTTTTTAACGATATTTATTACACGGCTTTGATTTTCGACCATCGATAGGATCGAATGCTTTTCTTTTTTTCTCTTTTTTTATTCGCACGCATACGTGTTACCCGCATTTGTCGTCACCTGTCGAATTTTGCGACACAAGTTTTGTTTTTTCTTCCTATTTTTTTTTTTTTATTAATTAATTCATTCATTCACACACATTCAATCATTCATTTATTTATTTATTTATCTATTTATTTATTTATTTATTTATTTATTTATTTATTTATTTATTTATTTATTTATTTAC
>NW_014569586.1:662617-672617 GCF_001313835.1 Polistes canadensis
CACACCGCACAAACGTATATGCTTCTTTTTTTAAAAAAGAAAAAAAGGAAAAAATAAAATATACAAGAATAGAAAGAAATAACAAAAAAACATAAATCTTATCGTATAATAACTCTTTCTTTTTTTAGTTCCTTATTCTTTACAAAAATCAATACCTGCGTCCAGATGATTTTTTTTTTTTTAATTTTCTTCCTTTTCTCCAGAGTGGTAGCAACCTCCTTAATTAAAACGAAAACGCGTGTTTGCATAAAGATTTGTATATATATAAATCGAGTTCAACAAATTAAAAAAATACCTTCTCTTATTATAATAATTGTTTAATTTGACCGTAAACACACGCACGTTGTATTGCCACGCACTGGCAATATACATATATATAAAAAGTACTTTGCTTTCGTGGGAACGTTGTACCACTCTATCTCTACTCTACCTCTCTTATTCTTTCTTTCTCTCCCTCTATCACTTTCTCTCTTTCTTTCTTTCTTTCTTTCTTTATTTTGTCTTATTATCACAGAATATTAGTACGCAGTTCAACGAAATAATCTCTCATCGCTTCTATACAATCAATGCTTTTGCTTTTGACAAGGAAAAAGAAAAATATTATATAACAAAAAAGAAGAACATCTTCGCTGATACAAAAATTTTTAAAATGTTCATCTTTTTTCTTAAAAGTTCTTCGATCTAATTATCGCTTTGAGAACAGTCCCTTTTTTTTCCTTTTTTTTTATTATTAACATCTAGATAGATGTGAAAGTAACGACGGTGACGTACGGGTGGTAAAAATGACACAAATATTTTTTAACTATGCATCGCCGCTCATTATTCGCATATTGTCCTCTCTTTCTCTCTTCCTCGGTATTCCATGAATACTTTTAACACTTATTTACAACAAGGAAGTCCAACGGATCATGTCTTTAAAAATTAAGCCACCATCCCATTTTTATTAGACCAGATATGCTGGACGAGATCCCATTGTCTATTTGGATGTTGGTACAGCAGGTTGATGCTGCCCTGCCATCCCCAGTCTTGGTTGCGAGGAAGCTAATAGTTCCTTGTAGTAAGCGCTGAACTCCGGTGGTAGAAAGGAGGATGCAGCGGCAGGTGGTATCGGAGGTGGAAACAAGCCATTGTAAAAGGCTGAATAGTACACGGGGTCCAACATTGGTAGGAACTTGCCTGAAGTGTTTGGCAGTTGCGAAAGAAAAGCTGGATTGCTTGGTGGCACAGTGGGTATAAAACCGGAAGGTATACTTGGTACACTGTGACGCCGTCCAATCTCTGCTGTCTGTCTTATGTCTTGCTGATGTGGTTGCAACACTACAGGTTTATCACCGTCGCTAATTCTACGTTGCTGCTGATCTTTGCCAGCCTCGCTTGTTTTCCTTCTATCTATACAAATTTGTTGTTGAACGTTAGTCATTCTAGGATAAGAAGGGTTCACACTATTCAGATGATTTAAATTAGGTACATTAGGTATAACGGGATGCGTGGGTTGTTTTCTTGGTGTATAAGGTGAAACCGGTTCGTTCCTTCCACCATATTTCCCATTCATTTGTCTCCTTTGTGCTACCGAATGATAATGATTACTAGTTCTGTTAGGTGGGCTCGGTATTTGCACGTGAGACGGTACACCGTTGTAATTAGTTTTTTGTTTAGGATTGACTAATGTGATTTCTAAATTATTCGATGCCATAGTCCGACTATCGAGAACTGTTTGATAACTTGGAAACGAGCCTCGTTTTATCGTACATTCCATTGGTTTATCTTTAATCGTCGGGGATTTCCTCATTTCTAAATTGAGCGGATTAGGCCTCGGCACTACAGGTACCCTCACTATTTCGAGACTCGGCCTCGAAAAAGTAGCTTTTTCAGTTGGCTTTTGAGTTAGATCGAGAACTCCGCCGTTTCCACTGTAGTCACTGTTGTTACAAATCGTCTGTGGCTGTATCCGCTGCTGTAAGGGACGATACTTTGGAGATATAAGAATGTCTTTTGGATTTCCGTATACTGTTTTTTCGTTGTGCGCGAAAATTGACCTCGACTGCGTAACCTTCGGCGGTAATATTATTTTCCCGTTAGGAACGTTCGGTGGTACAAAACGATGATTAGAATTAACCATTTGCGTAGCCGACGCTGGTACCATGTTGGCATTCGCGTATAATTGCAATAATCCAGCATTGTTCGAACTACCAAGATTAATAACTTTACTATTCGTCGTATTATTATTGATGTTGTTCGTCGTACTATTATTGTTATAATGGACGGGATGTTGTTTTCCTTGGGATTGAAACCGAGGCTGCTGCTGCTGCTGCTGTTGATGTTGCTGCTGCTGTTGATGTTGCTGCTGCTGCTGCTGCTGCTGTTGATGATTGGTCTGATTATTTTCCTGAGGTGATGGCAACATATGTCCTATATCAGGTGTGACAGTGACAGAGATAAGCTTCGGCACAGAACTGGGTGTAACAGAAAGTGGATACGGCGAAGAAGACAACTTCTCCTCGGGTTTGACCGATGGTGGGGTCGGTGTCAAACTGCTATGGATCACACTAGGTCGCGAATCAAGATCAACAGCGGTAACTTCGAGACCACCTTCTCGCAAAATTTCCAACTTTCGCTTCTTAAAACTTGGTATTATTATTTTATCCCTACTCGTATCACTTTCCGTTTCGAGATCAATCACTTCCGGTGATCTTGGCGGGACGACTATCGCCTTCTCTGCAAAGATTGGTTTTTCACCGAACAAAGGTATGTTTTCTTTACCCTGTGCCAACAGAGTCGTTTGTTTAGGATCTAATTTAATCTCTTTCATGTCTTTTTCCGGTGGTGGTGTCAACGTAACTACCGTAGATGCATTCATAGCTACTGTGCTCACTGGTAATCCTGGAGACGAACAGGACGGTGGAACTTGCTGTGACACGAGTGGACTATTTAACTGACGTTCAAGAACACTTTGATTACCGGTGACGATCGTGGGCGTCGTCGAAGGTGTACTACTAGGAGTTGAGATTGGTGTGTTCGATGACGGTGGAGGACTTGGCAGTTGGTTACTTTGCTGGCTAGTAGGTGGTGTGTTGTTAGCTATTATCGTATTCAATGATTTGAGACGTTCTGGTTTCACTCTCACGCTCCGCAAAGAGGATGTTTTCCCGACGTTCTCGGATTTTGGTTTCTCGTTTGATGGAAATGACTGGAATATCAAATTTTCCATTAGTAATCAAAAAATCAATTATTAAATCATTTATGTTAAATTTATGCAAAGTAAATGCCATTACCGTTGTCGATAAAACTGGTTGCAAAGGTGGAGAAGTGTTTACAGGAGGTGTTTCAATCAACGGTGGTGTCTCCGAAGAACGAGAGTCACTTGTTTCTTGACCTTCATCCACCGGACTTTCAGATATACTACTCGTTTTTGTACGTCTTCCATGTGTTAATCTCACTTTGGGTTCTTCACCTCTCTGATACCTTTCATAAGGCAACAGCAACCTAAAACAAATATTGAAATTTATTATTTTAGATAATTACTTAGTTTGTTACTCAGAGACTACTATTATCATCCTACCTTTCATAATGTCTACGAGTTATGGTTGCTGCGCTGGTGGATCCTGTATTACCACCAATATCATCGTAAATGGTTTTCCAAAGTCTTCCGGCACTAACGGAATCGTATCCACCGAGTGTCTGTACTTTCGTGTAAAATAGGAACAGATCGACTGTGAAAAGAAAATTTTCAAATATTTATTTATTTCATTTATTACGACAATTTATTTTCAACGATTTTCTTAATCATCATTTTCAATCCTTTGCACTATCAGATTAGAGACTGATATATTTTATTTTAATATAATTATTTAATCACTTCCGCGAGATGACACTTTAATTACAATTAATTCATAAAAAAAAGTAATTTTGATTGAAAAATGATTTTAAAAATATATAAGTACTGTGAAATGTTGTTTGAAACAAGAAAATATTAACTGTTCGAATTAGCGAAATTATTAGATTGAGAGGATGACAAAAAATAAAATAATACAGAAAACAAAGATACGAACAAACATGCGTGCGTCAGAAAAATACGATGATACACGTCAACCAATAAAGAAGAACGTGACCTAATTTAAAAAGGATTATAATAAAAGCCGAAAAATTTCACAGATGATCTCTCTATCTCTAAAGTTAAAAAATTATTAACTTAAAATTAAAAAGAATATTTTAATTAATCCTGACAAATTTTCAAATGAAACCGTTTTATAATAAATACGATAATAGTGTAAAGAATTATAATAATAAAATAAAAATGATAAAAGTATACAAACTTTGTCTGTATCCCAATAATGGCATCTTTCCAACTGGTGTACCCCGAGAACTCATAAAAGTTTGTACATCGACCATGAATTTCTTTTCTTCGGCGCTGGTTTTCCGTTCGCTTCGACGTACAGCTGATGATGGTGGCCTTCCAACAGGAGCTGGTACCAATTGTTGGCTCGAATTCGTTGACGCACATTTTGACGAAGATGCAACCGAAGCTTCACTCTCGTTGCTGGATTCACCTGGTGATGCACTTCGCTTTTTACGTTTCCTTCGTGGTCGTCCTTTCAACTTAGGCGCTGAAAATTCATTTCAATGAAGACGTCGAAACAAACAATTTAACATTAAAATTAATTAATTTAACATTAAATATTAAATTTATTATTTTTTATTTGATAAAAGCTAACATAAAATTTTATTTATTTTCGTTTTTATTCATTATTTTTATTCCCACCAAGTTTTTTTTTGTTTTCTAAAATATTTAAACACTAATATCTTGATTTTTTTTTAGAATTATACAAATTGCAAAGAAACCGCAACAGCTGTAAAATTTTTTGCATTACAATTTAACGGCCCGCGCGCAACGAACAAAGTAACTTTTAAATTGTACTTAACTTTTCCAATCTCACTTCATTGCTAATTGTAAGTCCTTTAACTTATAGAAACTAGTAACACGGTATTACTAAACATGTAAATGTTTAAAAACAAAAAAAAGTAAGATTTGTACCGAACTTTACGGGATTTGTTCAAGAAAACAAATTCAATTAACGCGTTAGACATTTTTCCTCCAATAGAAATGAATACAAATTCTCGATAAAACAAACTCTCACTCACATTTACGCAAAACCAAAGGTGAAACTGTTTCATCCGATATCCTCAAATAAATGATTCGATTCTTGCAAATCTTCATGACGATTGGCATAATGTTCGTCAAAAAAAAACAAACGATCCCGTGAATGAAATTTTCTAATAGCTCGGATGGGCTAATTTTCTACGAACTCTTTTAATACTTCCAACTAATCATTCGTAATTCGCAATAATGATTAATTTATAAACTCGACACCGTCACTGCTTCAAATAAATAAGGTTAGAATTCTTGAACGTGTGAATGATATATGGAAATTTTTTTTCGTCATAGAATCAAACAAAACAACGAAATCTTATGATTACGAACTCGACATTAAACAATAGTTTATAATCGTAACTTTTTGTTGTCCAATCACGTGATCTAACCGTTCTTTTATTTTTTTCGTTTCTTCTAGATTAATGAAATTCGATTGAAAAGTTTCCTCTCCAATTATTCCCAAACGACACATTTATTTCGAACCAACTTTATTTGTTGCCTTTCCGTTAGAGACTAGTTTAGTCAATTCATTTCAATGCAAGTTTAAGTGGGAAACAGAAGAAAGATAATACCTAAAATAGTTATTTTTATCGAGAAAACAAATGCTCCTGATTAGCATCATCAGTTAACCGCCTTAAGGTTTACCAAACTATTGTTCGTAATAAGCAATTGTTACATTCCATTGGTAAAATTGGTAAAAATGAATTTTTATTGCTATTCTTTGAAACACGAGCCAATAGTATTTTATGTAATGTTATTCATTTCGAATGACATTATTGTGTGATATGTTACTTTGTTGAATCATTTTCATTAAAAAAACAAATATTTTATTTTTTTTTTTTTGCATTAATGTAATATTTTGTAATTTCCTGTAGTGCATACAATGTATATGCAAATATTTGCATTGCCCCACGATAATAGAAAAAAGGATATATAGAAAAGAATAAATAATGGTAAATATACTGTTTGTATATGCATCGAATTCAATCTTATTTTCAATAATAATTTACATTTCATTTATTACGACCTCTGGCAATGGAAAAGTTATACAATCATTTCAGATCGCACTTATACGATTTATGAATTTTATTTAAAATCAATCTGGGACGGTACGTGTTAATAAATGTTTTATCGAAAAAATGGATAAATTCATATATTCATAAATAATTAAAAATAAGACTTTACCTAGATGGTTGCAAAGTAGTTCATGAGTTTCCAAGTCGGGATAATCGAAAGTGTCTCTGCAGAACAATATACGTGTTCCAGGTGTAGCTGTGAAACCACCAAGCGCAGCAGCTATCGAAGAACAAAGCCACGAAGGTTCCGCTCCTTCCAATCTTCTTAAAAGTGCTCGATATCTACAATACCTCGGATACGAAAGAACAACCACTTTGGTTTGACTTTCGCAATCGGATTTTTTCGAAGAATTAATATTGCTCTCGTATTCTTTTTGTTGTTTATCAACGTCAGAAAAATCGATCCCTGGATCAGTCAATACTTGAGGTTGAGGAATTTCGTATCTTGGTGGACTGCTTTCCGGAGAAGATGTTGGAATTGGTGAACTTGGTTTGAAAATTTCTCGACCCCAAGACCATTCCAATGAAGGTGATAACCAAGTAACCAAATCGTGAACACGAACGACTACTTTTTCCGAAATCGTCAGTACTTCGTCCTATAAAAAGAGAATAAATACATTTGTTAATTATAATTTTTACTATGATTAAATGTACATTAGAATATTAATATTTGATTTAATCGAATAGTAAATCACACATTTTTTAATACAACATTTTATCAATGAAAACAAAGAATACAGAAGTACATAGAAGCTTACAAGTTCACTTTTCGCATAAATAAAATCATCTTACAATTAATTAGTACCGGGACCATCAGCGAAAGAAATTTTTAATAGTATTGTACTGTCATCGCGTTAAGTACCTACTCTCGCCCACTGGTGGTCCCGGTATTAACTAAGATGATTTTATTTATGCGAAAAGTGGACTTGTGAGCTTCTATGTACTTCTGTATTCTTTGTTGAAGATAAGCAGGATAAAACATTAAAAGATAAAATCAATGTTGATATTAAACATCCCTTCTTTACCTACATTTTAGTCGGTAATTAATGTAGTTTCTAACTGAAGTCCAGAAACAAGTTACCGACATATAATATTTCTACCAAACTCCAAGAAATAACACGAGATTATATTAGTAGCGCCGATAATGATCAGTGTTTATAGTTAGATACATGATTATAAATGTAACTTTATATTATTATAACTCTCTAACGGATCGTTATCTATTTCGCTTGGAAAATAATTTACTTAACATAACGGATGCCTCATCACAACGTCGTAATTAGAAAGTTTATCTTTATGTTCGTTAGATACATTAAATTTCGAGCCATTCCTAACACGAACGGATAAATAAAGAACCTCTACTTCCGTTTTCTTAACTATCTCATATCTCGAAATAAATTAAATGATCAGAATGAAAAAGAAGACAAATTATAATTCTCTGAAAATAATTTTACGAAAAGGGAGGCCAATAATTACAATAAAATAAAATTAAAATAAAATTAAAAAGGGAATGAATCGATATTTCTATTTGCGAATAAAATAATAATATCCCCGTTGGGATGAATTAATTTTCAAAATGGCCGCCGACACGATTAATTAATAAAATGAAATAAAACAAAGAAAAAGCGAAATAAATCGATGCCGGCAGTGAATAAAATAATATATATTCGTCGGAATGAATTTATTTCCATAATGGCTGTAACATGTTTACATAATAAAATAAAATAAAATAAAATAAAATAAAATGAAAATAAAGAAAAATATAAAATCAATCGATACTGTTTGCGAATAAAATGAAATAATATATATATATATATTCGTCGGTGAATGAAGTTATTTCATAAAAAATTAATGACATGTTTTTTATAAGGATAAAAATGTTTTTTCATAGAAGAAGAGATAAAAAGGAGGAGGAAAACGAGTAGTTTGTCCATACGTGGCATATAATAGAACGCTAGCAATTTGGGAGCCACTGATGCCCGGGTTATACTTTCATCTTTTAGCTTCGTGCTCATCCAAGCTTTGTCCCTCTAACACATAGACACCTACATAACTACTACATCACCGATAAGCGCTCCCCTCTCCTACTGTATTCTTTCTGTTCGCTATTCTACCTGCTCCCACTCTTCTATCCTTTCCCAACTCCCCTAATCCTCCTACTCTTACTCCTACTCTTCCACGCAACTCGTATATTTCCCTCTCTTTTTATTCAACTTATCTCCCTTTTTTTTCCTTTTATTTTTTTCTCTCTCTCTCCCTCCTCTCCTCTACTCCTCCTCATTCTCCTCCTCCTTTCTCTCTTTTTCCCCCGCATGCTCCAGTGAATCTAAAAACATAGAAACTTTTTAAAAGAACATGGAAAATGGAGGGAATAATATATATTCGGAGAAAACGAAAATACACTTTCGAAGGAATAAAAGGATAATGATGATGAAATAAAAACATATACAAACAAGTAAATAAAATAATAACAAGACTTCCCATAATTTCTTTTTTTCTATTTTATTTTTCCCCCTTTACTCTCTCGCGCTTAAACTTTTCTTCTCTTCTATTTTTATTCTAATGTTTTTTCTTCGACCGTTAAATATTTTTCTTTTTTAGGTAACGTGTCAGTCAAAGCAACTAATCTTGAAGATGAAGATGAAGATGAAGAAGAAGAGAGACATAAAGAAAAATAATGAAAGGACAGAAGGATAGAACGAAAGAGAGAAAGAGAGAGAGAGAGAGAGAGAAGGCAAAGCGTCGTATCAGAGTTGAAAAGAAAGAAAAAAAGAAAGAAAGAAAGAAAGAAAGAGAGAGAGAGAGAAAGGTCGTTGATCTTTTGTATGTATGACGAAACCGATGAGCCAGGAGGCCTTCTTTAATAGAGAAGTCAAGCCACTCCTCGGTGTTGCATGCATATGTATATCGTACGGTTCACGCGAGAACGCGAATGCACTCGACGCACCAGTACCGTCATTTTCCGTAGATCTCCACCCCTCTTCAACGCAAGCGCATACACACACACATCCATACATCCATACATACATACATATATATTTGTATATGTTTGTGTTTGCATATACGCACACATACATACATACGTATACAACATATATTTGTATATATTTGTTTTGTGTATACATACACATATACCACACACCATCATCTCTGGTACTACTCACTCACTCCCTCACTCATCCTCTAGCGTGTCTTGTGTGTTACACTCTCGTTCGCGATGTTACCGTCAATTATTACCGTCTATAAATCCTTCCCTCCTCTAACACTTTGCCACCATACCACCATAACCACCACCACACCACCACCATCACCATCATCTCGACCGCTACCAATCACTACTACCACTTCTTCATCCAAACTACTAACTTTCTTTCTCTTTATTTTATTATCCCATACGACCGACCGACCACTCCTTCGCCGATTTATTTATCGCCTAAATGAAAGAAGATGGTACGAGGGGAGTAGTACACAGTGTTAAATATCTCTCTTCCAATAGTTCCTTTATTTTTTTTTTTTTTTTCTTATTAATAATTTTACACACACGCGCCATATTGATTTATTTTTATAGTACTCGGTAATATAGGGATATGGAAAATGATAATAGAAAAGAATTTTCATTTGAAAATAATGTCGATTCATTTTTTTCTTCATTTCGAAATATATCAGCTTTTTCAATTTTTCAATATTTCTAATTAATGTTAACGATTTATTTTGTTCTTCCTCCGAGATTGCGTAGAAATAAAATTTCAAAGTAGTAATCGAAATTAAATATGAA
>NW_014569586.1:675117-685028 GCF_001313835.1 Polistes canadensis
ATATTGTAAAGATTTTCCCGCTTCTCCCAACCCCATTCTCATTTATTCGATACACTCTCACACATATACATGCATGTGCGCATGGTATGCAAATCGTATAAACTACATTTTACAAATTTATTAAAATTCAATACAAATAGATACACTTGAGTATTCATTATACCGTTCGAACTATTATTTCCTAGCACAGCTCATTTGAATCAGGACAAATCTACTTCTGCCCATATTCCCAATTAGATTCTGAAGGTCGAAAAAGATATCAAACAAACAAGTTCTCGTTAGCGATCATTAGGAAGTATTTATATTAAGTCTTGTTCAACTCGAGACTCCTCCTGTCAATAAAATTATCGTATAAATATGAATTAGAATAAATTTAATTTTATCGAGAAATATTTTTATTAATATTAATATAATATTATTTAAATTCATTTTAATGTTTAGTTGTAAATATTAGTACACATTTCCGATTAATATTATTATTATTATCATTATTATTATTATTATTATTTATTGATTAATTTAATTTTTCAAATAAATTTCAATGCTTCAAAGTATTTCAGAAATGATATAATACATATTTCAAAACTATTTGAAAAGAATTCACAATGGGTGAAATATTCGATTTATATTGGTTATTTTATTTATTTATTATTCGAACACAATCGAAACGGGAAACTCGGTATTCAGCAAATGTTCAAAAGTAATTATCATCATTTTTGTGTTTCTTTTGATAGAAATACCGAGCGCGATGCAATATAGATTTTTATTAAATTATTACAGTCTGCAGTGAAGAGTAATGCAAAATAATAAAAAATATTAGGAGAGATCGTATAAATTCGTGATACTGCAGTTGACATATTCGTCGAGCGAACATAATACATTCATACGAAGTGTACAGTCGAGCAGTAGAATGTATGTAGCCGATGTCGGTCCAGTGGTTCTCAAACAACCTTTCAACATTTATTGCATATTGCATATTTTATTCGTCAAGTTATTCTGACATATTCATGCAACAAACACATCTATATCAATTTATTTTATAAATTTATATAGATAATAAAATAAACGGTATTTACAATATCAAAGAAATTCAAACAAATAAATAATATGGAAATACAATTTGTTTCAATTTATTTTCATCATTTCTAACGACTGTGAACGAAAGATTAAAAATAATTCCAAATTCTAAAAATACGATCGTACGATTGTCATTAAATTACTCGCAAAAGCTATAATAATCTCATTGTAAACAAACCAGATATATTATAATAATAATAATAACGTAAAGAGATAAAAGAACGTTCAATACGATACGAAAAAAAGAACGATAAGAAATATTTCAAATGAAAATAACAATAATAATAATAATAAAAAAATAGAAATAAATGGAATTTTCGATAAACAAATAGAAAAATGATTCATCGATGTTAATTTGAGGAAGAAATGAGAGCCACTGGGGGAGCATAAATCATTGTTAGATTAAACCCTGGAGCACTAGGAGTCGGTGGACGAGAAGGGGGGGCAGAGGTGAACGGAGGGAAGGAGAGAAAGGGGTCCAAGGGGGATGGGGGCAATGGGTACGTTTTCAGGAAATATAGGGTGACCCGAAAGTTCCGAAATATATATCCCACGCTGATTTCGTCGCGTTCATTTTTCTTTTTTATTTTTTTTTTAAATACGATAAAAAGACTTTCTTACGCGAAAGACTCGTCGTCGCTCGTCAACAAAAACAACAATAACCAAAATAATCAACGACGATCATAAAAACCAAATTGAAAACAAATATATATATATATAAAAAAAAAAAAGAAAAGTAAAATTAAAAATAATGTCTAACGTTTTTAACTAGAACGACAACGACGACGATGATGAGAAGAGCTTCTCACCGTGTATATAAAAAACTGTCAATGAGTTTATACAAAGTAAAGGGGGGGGGGGAGGAGGAGAGATTTAAAGTTGGCAATTAGCGGAGTCGACGGTAATTAGGACGAGTAGAGAAGTTCGCTGTTATTCTCGTTCGATGTCTTTTCTAAACCCTCCCCCCTCCACCCCTCACTACTCTTCACCAACCCCCCTTAAAGAAAAGAAAAATAAAAAAAAAGAAAAAAAAAAAAAAAAAAAAAAAAAAAAAAAAAAGAAAAAGAAATAAACAGAGAGAGAGAGAGAGAGAGAGAGAGAGAGAGAGAAAACGCTTAATTCGAAGAGAGAATAAAAAAAAAGCCACAGCACGTTTTCTTTTTATTTCTTGTCAAGCGTGATTCGACGCGAAGTTATAATAAAGGGGGAGAATAATAATAATAATAATAATAATAATAATAATAATAATAATAATAATAATAATAATAATAATAATAATAATAATGATGATGATGATGATGATAATAATAATTTAAAAAAAAAAAGAAAAAGAAAAAACCAAGAACAACAAGAACCGGGTGCCACTTTAGGATAGTAATGCGTACAAGACCTTAGAGGGATTTGATTATGCTCGGTGGTTTACACACTACTTCCGGATCGATCGAGCCCTTCTACATCCCTCTTCTACTTACCCCTAACCCCCACCCCCAACCCAGCCCCAACTCCTTTCTACCACGCTACACTACTCTCCTTCCCGTTTTAATACACTCTTGCTTTTTCCCTCTTTCTGTTTTTCTATTTCTTTTTTTTTTTCCTCCCACTCCCAACCCCCCCCCAACCCCTCACCATCTTCCCTCTCTTTTTTCTTTTATACCATCCGACCCGTGTCTTCTTCCAAGCTCCGCCCCCTCGCCCTCGTCCTCGTCCTCGTCCCCGCTTCCCCCTGTAGGCTCCTAGTACCACCACTCCACCCCCTCGCCGTATCTTTGGAAATACTTTTGAAAGCACTACGGGAAAAACTGATGTTTTTCGGAGATTGTAATATGAAATATAATACTACGTCGAAGTAATAAAGATGAGGGTGGAGTATAAAAAAGTAGGGAGAGGGAGTAGGGTGGAGTTGGAGGATAAGGGGGGACGGATGTAGTGAAACAGAAATAACAAGAATACCCCCCCCCCAAAAGAAAAAAAAAGAAAACGGGATGAGTGAATGAAGACAAATTTACGTAACGAATCCCCGGCTTACATTTTTTACCATTCGAAGCATTGATATTAATGTACTCGAAAAAAGAATAGTAAACGAGAAAACAGATAAGAAAAAGGAAGTAGAAGAAGAAGAAGAAGAAGAATAATAAAAAAAGGAGAAAAAAAATTGTAAAAAGGGCAAGAAAAATGTCAGTGGAAAGTTTAATGCGAGTGCAGAGGTTAAAGGGAAAATTGCTTCTGTTCCAACGTTCCACGAATATAAATACACGTATATAAGCAAACACACGGATACACAAATATATGTATACTCGTATATATATATATATATATAATGATATATATGGGTTAGATATATATAAAGGTAGAGTTGTAAATTATTACGAAGACTTTACCGAATATATATAACTTTCAAAATCGAATGAGAAACGTTGTAATTTAACTGAAACGAGCTTAAGTAGCAAACAATTTGATTCGCTAATTCGTATCAATTGAAATTTTTATATATTTCTTTACCCCATTTGTTTCTCTTAGTTTCTATCGATTGTATTATTTTTTTGAATATCACAAACACGGAATAATTAGTTTTATTGACCTTTGTAGGAGAGATGATTCGTTGTTGCAACCCTCTCTTCACCCTTCCACTCTCAATGTTATATTTATTCCATGTATTAATATTCAATGTCCAAGCCAACGTTATTTATTTTTATTTATATATATATATATGTAAGTATGTTTATTCGAAATACGTTTTTATATAAATATTTATGAGTTTTTTCATAACATATTAGTCTCTCCCTCTCTTTCTTTTTTTTCTCTCTCTCTTCTTTCCTTTTATTTTTTCCGTCATTTGGTTAATATCAGTTCGACCTTTTATATCATCGTTTGATATGCACCATGAATATATTTAATATTTATAAAAAAAAAAAAAAAAATACGTTTTTACGATACACTCAAATAAACGCATATAAAAAATTAATATTATATTATATTAGCATTAAGTATCTTATAAATCAATTATCATTATTATTATTATTATTATCGTTACTATTTTTTTTATCGTGTATACATATAAAGGATCGTTCAAAATATGTCGGCATAACTTATGGGGGTGGTGTGGTTTCAGTATAAGAAATTTTTTTTTTCTTTTTATTTAGCGTACTGTAACCATCGTTTGAATTTATGTTCAAATATTTTGTATGTATATACGCGTACGAAATATATCTCGTGATTCGATGCATAATAAATATAATATATTATATATATATATATATTTTTTTTTTTATTTTATTTTCAACGTGATTGTATTTCCCATTTTTTTTTTTCGTACCTTTTTCCTTTTTTCTTTCTATAAAAGAAAAAGCCTTGATATCATCCCTCTCGTCATTTCCATAATCCAATAGGATGTTATTTCGGTACTTTAATATTTCTCGTTACAAACCCCTCCTCACCCTTTCCTTCCTATCCACCGTCCATTATCCAAGTTGTCATATTATACACGCGATCGTATGTCATTCAGATGGAGAGAATAGTCAACGTATTATATTATATACATACACGTATATACGGTAATACGGATGGATTATTAAACACATATACATATACACACACATACATACATATATATATATATAGACACCGTTATCTCGCAAACAGTGATCGCAAATTTCAAACGTGAAGTATATTAATTAACTTGATAATAATAACTGATTTAATTATCTCTGTCAATTCAATCATCATTATTCTCTTTTTCCTCCTCTTCCTTCGCTATCCTTTTTTTCTTAAATTTTTTATAAATTTTCCTTCAAGTTAACCTATCTCAATAATCATTAAGAATTTTCTTTAAAATATAAAGACGCGTTATTAAATACATTTTTTAACTATACAAGAGAAAATTGTATAATAATCAATATTTTGTCTTCGTAGTATTCATTACTGAAAAAAAATAAACAAAAAACAATGAAGTATCCAACTTGAAACGATTTTTAATCTTAATCCTTTATCAAGGTAACATTAGAATTAGATTAAAAAATAATATTTGTTTATTAATCTGTGTGACATCAAAGTTACATCAACCCCCATAGAGAATTAGATTAAAAAAAAATGTATATATATATATAAATATGTATGAATAAAATAATAGATTAAAAATAATCTTTTATGAATAAAAAATTATATTATTTTTTATTCTTAAATTCTCTCTCTCTTTCTCAAGGAATGTGTCATGGAGAAAGTTAAATGAGAAGTAGAGGAAATTTATGACAAGGGACCATTTGTTGGGCAATTTTCGATGGGCATTGGTAACAATGGGAGGGGTATTGGGTAGAATGGTAGTGAGGGGGAGGGGGGTATGGTCGAGAAGCACTCGAGCATTAAGTACACTTAATCCGGGTACACGGGCCTCTTGATCCGTCACTGAACCGAACCTCATCGATTAATTCGAACTTGTGACACGAGGAAAGGGTTCTCGTTTATATGCTTCCCTCGAAAATAATCGAAAGCACTTAAGTAAGTATATACAAACGTCTCGGATAAATTTTTAATCGTGATTAGGCAAAGATTACAAATGTTGAAACAAAAAGAAAAAAAAAGAAAAAGGAAAGATATTATAAGATGATTTAGAAATTATTATTTCTTTAAAGAGAGGAAAATATAGAAATAAAAATAAAATATAATAATAAAAAATAGACAAAAAAAAAGAAAATTCAAAAACGTATATCTCAAAGGATGAATAAATATTTTATTCCATTTTATTAAACGTCTTTTTTCCTTCAACATATTTTCTACGGAAAATCAACGTTAAAATGGAAAATAAGGTTTCTATTATAAACGAGAACAAATATTCTTGTGTGCGTGCGTGCGTGGGTGTGTGTGTGTGTGTGTGTTTGTGTAAATTAGAGAAAGAATAGGAAATAGAACTTTTGCTTTTCGAGAGTAAAAATACGTCGGACTACAGTCGTTCTCGTTTAACGAAGTAAAATAGAAAGAAAAGAGATAGATAAAATAAGAGATGAAGAGGGGAAAAGAGAAAAAGAGTGTATGAGAGAGAGAAAGAGAAGAGTACTAGTACTAGTTTATCGATCAAATGCATTTCCATGAAAGTCCGAACCATTGCGTTTCGACTGTGAAATATAGGATTTCTGTGCGACAAGGAAAAGGGGTTGAGAATGCGAGGGGATGAATTTACAATACGTTTCTACAACGATAGGATATATCAATTAAAGCGTGACGTGTACGATTCTCGCTCTACGATATCACCCTTTTGTTCTAGTATAAATCACTTTTGTGATAGTACCGTAGAGTAATTAGGATTAGATGACACGCTAATTGTTTACGTTACACCATCAAAACGATGGATTTAATTAACGTAAAGATACACTATTGTAGTTGTATATAATTAAGTGTGTAATTAATTAATGTGTATAATTAAGAATATATATAGAAATTAAAATATATAATTTTTTTGTGGAAGAGTGAAACATTAACATTCCAAAAGGATGATTATTTTTTTGACAATTAAATAAATGTGATTTAGGAAAAATAAAATTGAAAGATATGGGGACATAACATACCGTAGAGTAATAATTATGATTAGTATTTAAATATATAAAATTTATATTTTTGGATGAATGAAATTAAATAAATTAGATTTAGAGAAAAAGAATTATTGGACCAGAGATGGAGTGTTTTAATTGTACTTTTTAATTAAAAATTTTCTTACTAATAAATAATTATTGTATCGTGATCAAATAATTTCGAAATATACGTATATCAATATTATTAACGACATATAGAAAGAAGGGTAACATTAATTATTACTGTTACCAATTACCGTGAATTAATTTAGAGAATTATGTATCTATACGTCCTACGTAAAATATAATGGTAATTACTATATATGCATGTACATATATATATTACATAGTAATATTAATTATTATTTAAAGTTATTATATTAGTCCATTGCGATAGTGTTCATTTTAGGGATTATTATTATTACTATTATTATATTGTATATACCAGTTTGAAAAGTTAATTACAACTACGAAACAACGTGCAATATTAATTCTTACTTTGACGTAGTAAATTGTAGGAATAAAAGAAAATTGATTAAAGAGAAAATTGAGTTTTCGCGAGAAAATTGTGAAGAATAAAATAAAAAGGAAAACATTAGAAAATGAGAAAAAAAAAAAACGAGAGAGACAGAGAGATAAATAGAAATGGTAAAGGGGTGGACAGAAACGCGAGAGAAATAAATATAATCGAGTTAACAAGAATTTAAAATTAAATAAGTGAAAATAAATATAAGAGAAACTGTAGTAGAAAGTAAAGTGACGATCCAACACGAAGAGATGAAAGTTTAAATAAACATTTCGAACGTTAAAAACGATTTCGTTGGGAGGCTGCCCCTCCCTTACCCCCTTCTTATACACCTTCTTTTTTCCTACGAGTTTTAATAATTACGAAAGTGGCACAATATAGTCCAGAAGAGAGGAGGTAGACTAACACGGCCTTTCGCAAAGTTGTCCGATGTTAGAAATTCATTAAGTCTTTCTCAAAAGCTCTCAACTTTCTTTCTCTCTCTCTCTCTCTCTCTCTCTCTCTCTCTCTCTTTCAAACCATCCCCTCTCTTTTTCTCTCTCTCTCTTTCTCTCTTAGATTCTTTCTTCGTCTATCTTTTTCTTTCTTTCATCTCTTCACCCCCTTTTGTACACTATGAAGTATCGCCCACACCGACATTCCCAACGTATACTATGTGGTCTTTTTTCTTTCTCTTTTCTTTCCCAGAAGTTAGAACGAAAAAGTACAGATAAAAGAAAGAGAAAAGGGATGAGGGAGGGGGTGAGAGAGAAAGAAAAAGGAACTAAATCTCACAGTGCTTTTTAAAATCCAATAAACTCATGAAACTCGTACGATACGAGAAAATGTTAACAATTTTATACAATCTGTAGATAATAACTTTTTATATCCCCTTTTTTGTCCCTTCGAATAATATTTGCTTTAACATTTTTTTGTTAAATATAATAATTAGATTTTTGTTTAGAAATTTATTCAAACATTTAAAGTGAAATATATTTATCGGACTCATATACAATAAATACCAGAAAATGTACAAAATAAAATTCGATCGATGAATTATTTTATATATTTGTTCAATTTACTTTCGATAATATATTTTTATTTTATTTTATTTTATTTTATTTTGTTACACACACACACACAATAATTATTAGGATTTTTTTTTTAAATTTTTTAAAATCCAATTACCTCTCGTAACGATAAGAGAAAATAAAAACAATTTTTATATAAAATCAATAGATTATTTTATATACTCGTTCGTTTCCTTTTTTTCGCAAATATTTTTCATTTGACCTTTTACAAACAGAATATTTATTAAGGTTTTTTGAATACGTATAAAACAGTATCGAAATGTGATTCATGTTTTCGATTGATGATCATATTCTTTTATACTCGTCGTTCACTATTTTTCTCTCTCTTTTTCTATTTCCTATCTCTCTCTTTCTTTTGAACCTCGTAACATATATATTTCCTACGAAATGAACACGAGAGGATGATGGTTCTCTTTACATAGTGGTGCTTTTTGATGTAGGATTTTCCAACGAAAATAAATTAAATATAGAATCCTGGAAAAGAGAATATATATATACGTAATATATAAATATATAGATATATTATTTAATATATTTATATTTATATTTATATTTATATATATATATATTTATTAACAGTTAGTATATTATATATTTATTAACAGCTTGTTCGAAATTTCCTGCTGGTTAATTACGATTTGAAAGATGCACTCCACGTTTAGGTAATACATTAAAAGGGGGTGAAGACAAAATAAAGGCATTAGGGGTGGGGGGGCTGAAAGAGGGAATACTAATCGTCGCACAAAACAACGCGATAAATATCTGACAATGAGAATTGTTGAATTTATTTAATTCGTCAATTTACGATCATTTAAAAAGTATCTTGGATTCTTAATATATGAAAAAAAATCATCTTTTATTTATCAATAAAATAAAACCACGAAATTACTTTTTTAACGACCTAATATTCATATATACATATATATATATATATATATTTACTAATACGTATACATAAATACATATGTATGTGTATGCTTTATCGACCGAGCTTCGTCATGAAAAACCGGTAACGCGTGTTTCTTCTTTCAACGAAAGAAAAAGCGAACGAGTTTGTATTCTCTGTAACTTTACTTTACGTTTGTCTCTACGAGCACTTAGCAAACTGGTTTCAATTAAAACAAAAAAAACAAAAAACACAAAAAACAGATCATAACATAAACGATTATAAATTTTATCGAATGAATATTTACATTGTTGAGAAGTATTTTTTTTAAACACTCTGTATAAGATACCGCTGTGCAACAACAACAACAAAAAAAGCACAAAAATAATCATTTTGTTTGATAATTAAACGATAAGTACGCTAATTAAATCCATAATGAGATAAGATAAAATTGTGAAAGCATATCCTTTTTGCTTGCCGTTGTCTCGTTATAAATTATTTTCACCATAGCAATAATCAAATATACAATCGTACTCACCGTTCACGTCCGTTGTGAGTCCTATTTATATAATTAAAAGATATGTAGAATATATTTTATCAATAATTAAATATAAAATTGTGTTTTTTTTTTCTTCTTTTTTTTTTTGTATAGATTTATATAATAGATTCCTTTTTTTTTATTTGTTATAGCAGAATTTATGCAACTCTTATTATTAGAATAAATTTATAAAATATAATAAAATATATTAACAAAAAAATTGTTTTCGTTACATATAGACAAAATAAAAGATATC
>NW_014569586.1:685033-697324 GCF_001313835.1 Polistes canadensis
TATCAAAGCTCATTACTTTTTAACCCATTCTCATTTATTTTTACATATTATTATTATCATTTGTTAATAGCCATTATTATTCAATGACTTAAAATTAATATTTAAAGGATATCAAATTTAATTAAAATTATGCGTATTATATTAATACACTAATAAATAATAATAATAATATTATATTATATTATAAATGCGTAATAATTTTCAAATAAATAAATAAATATATGATTTTAATAGTTCGTTAACGACGATACGCGTCCAACCGTTAAATACACCCGGAAACTGTTTCGTAGTTGTGAGAGAAACTTTATGTTTCTAAACCTGAAAGCTATTCTATAAGTCTCTCAAACATAATAGGCCACATACATAACACAGTCATGCAACTTCAGCGTGGCAGCTATTCCTGCGCTCGGCATGACTCGTTCGACAGTGGCTCTCAACCCTGATACCATCATTTTTCGTTCTAAATCTAACCGAACGGCGATAAATCATTTTTTTATTATCATATTTTCTCTGTTTTTTTGTCATCTTTCTTTTTTAAAACCGTTTTTTTTTAAGCATTGAGAACAGTCTCTGTCTTAGCGTAAAGCGATTTTATTGGATCGAAAAAAAAGAGAGGGGAGAAGGTGGGAAGAGGGGAATTGTTTTTTTTTTATTTTAAATTTTGTGATTTAATATTTTCTATTAATATCATTCTAATAGACAATTTTGAAATACTCTACGAAACTAACCCAAAATTGACACCCTTTAACCCCTTAAACCATCTAAAAGGGTCGCTAGAAATACACGTTAAAACCGCTTTCGAAAACCGATTAACCTATTTTGCTATTGGTCGTTTCTATTTTGTTTTTCTTCCAATGTAAATATCGATCCAATTCACAATTCACATATTCGTTCTGCTGTGCGATATAAATAAATTTTACGTGTTTTTTTGTTTTCAATTTTAGTTCTTATATTAATAAATAAAAAAAAAAAAAAAAAAAACAGAGAAAGAAGAAAAACACACACACAAATATTACATTCTAAAAATAAAATATAAATATGCATAGATGATTTGAGAACCACGACCGCAAACGTTATGATTTAAAATGGCTTTATGAATAAATGGTCGTCTGCGAGCGTAGTAGGCAAATAAAAAATTAATTACATCGAGTTTAAACGCGTTAATTTGTTACAGAAGTTCCATGGAGAAGTATGTTCTTTTTCTTGCTTCTTTCTGTTATTTTTTTGTTGTTGTTTTTTTTTTTTTTATATATAACCGATATTATAAATTAAAATACTTTTTATACTTTCTTTTTTTATCTTTTCGATATTTTTTTTTGTTTCATTTTAAATCACAATATTTATTAACTCCATCCTGTTAACATATTTTAATACACGCGTATATACATATAGTACATATATTCAAATATACGCGACGCATCGAACAAATCTTACAAACGTATTCCCATCTGTAGTTTTAAAACATAACGTAAAACTGGGATAACAATATTATCGTATATTTATATATATATATCATAGGAATGATAACTCAAAACTGTCATATACGACTAAAAATAAATCATATTTTTCTGAAGGAACTTAAAAAACAAAAGAAACGAAAGAACGAACGAACGAACGAACCAATGAATAAAAATGGCGGACTGCAAAATTCACTCATCTTAAATCGTTTTATTTCATTTATATATATATATATATATATATATATATATATATGTATGTATGTGTATCTATACGTTGAAGAAATTAAATGTCACGCGACAATGGTTTACCTCCGTTAGCAGTGTACAGAAAATTTATCATTTCTTCCCTCCTCCCCGCCCCGCCATTATTCGAATTCCCACTACTACCACAAACTCCCTCCCCCCACCACCTCTGACCCACACTCTTCTATCACTCCCTATTCTCCTCCACCCTTGCCCACTCCCTTTCCTCCGATCCCTCCCCACCATCAAACACAACCATCGCTTTAACCCTCATCTCTCTCACGTTACAACCTTCCTTCTCGTTTGATTTTTATTTTTCCACGACCTTGTCCGTTTACATCGTCGTTCGATGTATAAAATGGTGACTCTGTCGACGACGAATCGGTAAATCTACAACTAGCGAAAGATTATGCGATAAAAATGTCAATTAAATCAAATACTCCTCCCATACCCCGTTGGGTATTCGCATCGGTAAAACGAAAATGGATTCCGTTTGATTCTCGTATGGATTTCGATTATAAAATATATGTAGGAAGAAAACGAGAGAAAGGGAAACGTGTACAAGGCCAAACAAATGTGTATTGAAATAAATTCAATTTATTTCTATAATAAAAAAAATACAAAATATCATTTATAAAACTTTAGATATCTACGATTAATTTTTATTTTACATTTTTGTAAAATATATCTGTTGAATTTTTAAAACTTGGAAAACTGAAATATATAGGAAGAAAAAAAAAGAGAGAGAGAGAGATGATAGGAGGATACTTTTACAAACCCGAATAAAATTATTCGAACAAATTTAATTATTTTATAAAATAAAATAAAATATCATTTTTTATATGTAAAGCTACACGCGAATGAAGTATTATTTATTTAATATTTTTTGTAAAATATAATTATCAAATATATAGAATTTCAGTGCATTGTAATCGCATGCGAGGGAAAAACGTCTAGTTAATATTGCAAGCGTTTGGAGATTAAATATTATATGAATAATAAATAATAAATAAGCTTTTTATAATTAAAAATGATATATTTAGCTTAAAACGAGAATCATCGTGCATTTAAATAATTTTGTTTTCTTTATTATATATAGAATACAAGTAGATACTAATTTCCTTAATGGTTTATAAATATAAATATAAAAATATACATAAGCTTCAGATTTTCGAGTGATATGATTAAAAAAAAATAAAAATAAAATAAACAATCGTACTTTTTACAAATTCAAAGGGATTTCATCCACACACACATATACATACTTTTTTTTACACACCCTCTCTCTCTCTCCCTTTCTCTTGTATCTTTTTAGATATATTTATTAAGTGTATAGAAATAGATAGGAAAAAAAAAAAAAGACTAAAAAGAACAAGCCAATTTTTTTTAATTTCCATATCCGTGCATTACCTAACTAAACTCGATGATATTTTTTTACGAGAAGCAATACTTGGATACGTTGAAAATAAACTCGTTGAAATAAATTCGACTTCTACTCCCCCTTCCTCTTTCTCTTCTCCCTCTCTCTCTCTCTTTTTATTTTTCATTTTATTGGAAAAGTAATATTTTTCCAACTCCAACATCGATCAGCTCTTTCGATCATAAAATCTTCTCCAAGTAAAAACCTCGAAGCACTTTGGTCTACGTCAGATTGGGTGATCCTCGATAAATTATTCCTCTATCAATAGAAAGAGACGTGGGAATTTAGTAACCATTTGACCTGGAGGTTCGTTATGAACTTACGATCCTATGAGAGTCGAATAAAAAAAAAACAAACCGAAAAAAAAAACAAATTTCGCAAATACACGAAACGAAAAAAATCAATTTATTATTCATCACGATTATTTAACCATAAACCATTTCATCATTCGCACGAACACGCGACAAACGATTAAGAAATATTATAAATAAAATAAAACAAAATTAAAAACCAATTATAAAATGAAGGAATAGAGATAAAAGAAAAAAAAATAAATAAATATTAATATTGTCCTAGAAAGAAAAATAAATAAATTATAATTAATCGGGAAAGGTTATCAATTAAGCTAGTAACCACTGGTTGGCGAACATATGGCGTAGTACAGTTAAAAAACGTGACAATAAAATATTTGAAAAAAAAAAAAAAACAAAAAAATTACAATTAAACGCGATGGAAAGATATATATACGCGAAAGAAGAAATATGATATAAAAATATTATTTGAAAAAGTATAAAAATTAAAATTTAATCGGGAACGAGATGTGCGTTATCAATTAAGCTAATCACTTTTATACGAGTGTACGATAAAAAAGATATTAAAAAAAAAAAAACAAAAAAAAACGAAGAAAAGAAAAAACGAAAAAATAATTAAAAATAAATTAATGATCCGTAGTAACACGAAATGCGATATAAATCGAAAAACAAAAAGGAAGAGATAAAAAAAGAAGTAATATTATTGTTTTAAAATATACGCAACACACACACACGTGCGCGTGCACGCGCGAACATCAAAAATATATACATATATATTTACATATAGATACATATCTACATCAATCAATGTGTTATCAAATCGTTTAATTAATTCGTTTCTGTCATTGGTCATTCGTGAACGGGCTCGATTCGTGTATCGATTTTTCCCCATTTCCCATAGCTATCGATCAATCGCGATTGGACTATGATAATTTATTAGTACCATCAGAAACGCGCGTTATTACCGTTATCGCGTTACAAACCCTTCGATCGTTCTGGGCAAAGGATATCGAGCTAGTGAACGTACCAGTAAGCAACTGAGTGAATGAGTGAGTAAGAGAGAGAGAGAGAAAGTGAGAGAGAGAGGAATACAAGAGGGTGAAGTTCGAGGATGTAGTTGGGGGCGAGGGTGAAGGGGTGATGAGCAAACGAGGGCTTCGAAAACGTATGGCTTGTGTTCGTGAAACCTGACCCTACGTGGAAGTTGACAAGCCAGCTTGTCTCTACATATATTTAGTGTATGTGTGAGTGAGTATCTGGCGCTCGTGGATGTATTTGTCTCTCTCTCTCTCTCTCTCTCTCTCTCTCTCTCTCTCTCTCTCTCTCTCCCTCTCTCTCTCTTTCTCTCTTTCTCTCTCTCTCTGTGTATATAGAAGTTCGTTGGTGCAAACACATCTAAATACACATTTAGATTGGTACTTCCCACACTCGAAAACGGGATCGTATCTTTTCTTCTAATTTAATAATGATAGAGATATAATAAATTATTCGTAGAATAAGCATTTGAGAAATATGAAAAAAAAAAAAAAAAAAAGATGAATCCCGGTGGAAGGAAGCTTTTTAAAAAAGAGCTCATTTATTTATTTTATTTATATTCATATTCATATTCATATTCATATTCACATATTATATATATATATATATATTTTTATTTCCTTTTATTTTTTTTCCTCAATGCAATCATATAAATGGAATATACAACTATTGAAATACGTTGGACGATAATTGAACGCATAATTTAATCGAATCGAATCGAATGGAAATTTATTTCAAATTACTTATTCGGAAACAGGATATTCCTGAGCAAGAGATAAATTAATAATAAATCGTACGGATATATAAAGTCGTTATTAATAATGAAATATAAAATGATACGATCGATAAATTTTGTTAACGAAGATAAAGGGAAATAGACAGAAGAAGGGAGAGAGAGAGAGAGAGAGAGAGAAAGAGAGAGAGAGAGTAAGAGAGAGAAGGGGAAGAGTAACACACAGCCCTCTCGCAATCAGTTTTTTCTATTTTTTTTATGTCTTTTTTTTTTCTTTTTCTTTTCGAACATTTTCTCTCCAGGCGAATCACGATTTTATGTCCAATGTGACGTAGCCGTCAACGTGTATTGTGTTCCCCATTGTCGACATCTTCGTACGTTGACGGGCAAATAGACGAGACGAGATGGTAGACGTTAATATCAAGCTAGGATCCCTCGAATTTCACGTTGCTTTTCTTCTTTCTCATCACAAACACCATCAACCCTTCTGTTATGTATATATATATATATATACACATATATACTGGCTGTAGTAAACATATGGTGAAAAATACACGCGTGTTCGTGTTTGCGTGCGTGACTGGATACTACACACATGTATACTTAATATTTAAAACTTTAATCAGATATAAATATTCATGAAATGAAATATTATGCAGCTACACACACACACACACAAATCCTAATATAAATATAAAAAGTAATAATAAATATATAAATTTAATTAAATATTTTTTAATAAATTAATAAAATATAAAATATAATATATAACTTTTATTAATGAGAATTCGTTTCAAATATCTGAATGTGTTTTACTCAATTATAGTATTAAAAAAAAAATGTATAGTATTAAAAAGTGTATAGAAAGCCGTAATTAATATCTCGATTATTATGATTTGATCAATTTCTAACAATAATTAATTCTTCGTAAAATTGTAAATGCCAAATATTTATTATAACAATTCATAAAATATAACAATAGTTGTAAATCCATCAAATCTGTAGTATTTATTTTTCTTGTATAGTTTATTCAGGTACATGATTACTTAGGTAGAACAAACTGGATATAATTTTCTATTTGTATAGAAACAGAGTATGTACTCGGGTAAACGGATATTCACAATAGTCGGATTGCCGGTAGTTGAACTAATGTATACAGATACATACATATGATTAAAGTTTCTGAATATATTTAACAGTTTGTGAATGCATGAATTATATACTCATATACGAATAGAAAAATATATATACATATATAGATATATATAATAAAACTAATGTATGCAGTGTGTGTATTATTTTTTGCTTTTTTTTCTTTTTGGTTAATTATACGTTTGACGATAAATAATTATTAATGAGAATTAATTAATTAATCGTTGATTTAATGGATATTTGTTGAGACTACGAATACAATTCGATGTTAATCAACGTTGATAAATATCGAATTTCTCTATCTTTCTCTATTTAATATTTATCCTTTCTCTCGTGATTATGGTCGCGAGTATGCATATGGATCGCTAATTACATAACCGACAACTCGAACATCGGGGACAGATACGTGCTATGATCGATAGCAGTTAACGTAAACACGTATACGTGGGCGAGTACAAACACGAGGACAGGAGGAGAGAGAATGAAAGAAAGCAAGAACGATAGAAAGAAAGAAAGAAAGAAAGAGAAAAAGAGAGAGAGAAAGAAAGAGGGTTTGATTTATGGGTCCCCATAAAAGTGACTTGGAAGATAAAACTCTAAGCAAACGTTTAACGCCCTACATTTATTCTTTTTTTTTTTCTTCTAATATAATACGAATTCACGTTTCTTTTATCTTCAATTTTCTCTCTCTTTTTTTTTTTCTTTTCCAATTTTATTTTCCATCCCTTTAAATAAGGAAAAAAAATGTCTTTCTTTTCTCCATTGACATTTTGATTCGAAACCACAATTCAAAATTAACGTACGACAAAGAGGAAAAAAATAATCATCCTTGGAAATATAAAAAATTGTAAGAGTTAAAAAAAAAACATCCTGTTAAAAAATGGAAAAATAATTTTGCATCGGACTATACTTCTTCGCGTTTCTTCTTCTTCTAGTAGCAACTGTACCGACCGAGTAGAAATGATTAAAGTTTTAATATATAACCGACACGACTACTTATTAAGGCCCAACATTGTCCTTCGTTATATATTTATCGTATACGGAATTAACTAGCTATTCCATATTTGGGAAAAGCAAAACGACGTTATCCCTTTATCGATTTTTCCTCGATTATTTGATGACAAAAAAATAGGATCGATCACAGAGTGAGTGAAAGAGAGAGAGATAGAGAGAGAAAAAATTTCGAATTAATATCGTCGATGATGAAAAAAAGAAAAAAAAAAGAGAAAGAAAGAATAATTAAAAAAAAAAATATATATATATTTCATTTCGACTTTAATTTGGAATTCGGTAAGCATGTCTATCGTAAATCGTTACAAACATTATGAGATTTTCGATTGTCCATATAAGGTAAAAACTGTTCGACAAATGAAAAAAAAAAAATCTAATCGAATAAGACAAGAGAGAGATAGATACCATGAACCAATCGAAACTCGTTATTTTGTGTCCGTTCCATCGAATGCTTTGACCTTTAAATCTCGGAATGAAACGTTAAGCTTTCCCAGGAGCCAAGCCTCCACTTGCAAATTGATTATCGAATTAATGAAGATACTACACGCTCGCATCTCTCTACCCTAGAGAATGAAATACTTTAAACGCATATCTTTTTTCTCTCTAATTTATCGACAAAAATAAAATAAAAAAATGTTCATCTCAACGTCAATGAATTTAAATTCAATTATATAATTACGAAATCATATTACACGAGTTCCACAATTTCAACTAACTGAATGTATAATATCCGAGGTTGGAGAGATTACAAATTATTGAAACTCGACAAAAAAAAGAATTATATTTTCTTTTTTAAATATATATATAAAACCGAATTCGTACCGAGAAAAACAAATTGTATCAATTTCAGGCTCGAAATGTTCTTCAACAACCCCATTCGCGTAATTTAATCATTCGAATATCATATCCAACGATAATTCTCAATAATTTTATCAATGATTTTTAATTATAAATTTAAATCGAAACAATTCTAATTTATTATTTATTATACAATAATTCTCCTGAATATTTGTATTATCATTTAATTTTCTCTTTTATAATTAATAAACTTTTTCTCGTAATACACGCCTTATTATTTTTGACTTCCTTTTTTCTATTTTTTTTTTTTTTAAACGTACGATCAATTTACTCGTACAATTTGCGATGCTATCGGGAGTATCAATGGCCGGCTATATTATCCCTACGAAAAACAGCCACGTGATCATCATCACGAAGTGACCCAAATAAGGTTCCTTGAGACCTTCGTATACGAGGAGCTCACCACACGACCTCGGAGCAACTTTTACGAGCCACTGTACACGAACGATATCCCATACCTGCCTAATGCTCGACTATAAATATTACGATATCCTCTTCTACCCACCACCACCACCCCTCTTCTATCCTCTATCCAACAAACCTTTTTCCCTCCTCCCCCTCCCCCACCTCCACCTCCTCCTCCTCCTCCTCCTCCTCCTCCTCCTCCTCCTCTTCCTCCCTCTCTTTCTCTTCATCACTCCCACCCTAGGAACTCCCTCTATCATATTTTTCCTACTCGCTGGAAGAAGTTTTGCTTCTCGCGCGTTCAATATTTTTCCCGCATTTATTTCTCTCCCTGATTTAAAATGATTTCCCTTCTATGTTACGTGACTCTGTTATTTCTAAAGATAAGTATTTTTAGTATTTTTTTTTTTCTTTTCTTTCAAATTACACAGAGGAAGAAAATTGAAAAAAATTAAAATTTAATAATAATGATAATAATAATAATAATAATAATAATAATAATAATAATAATAATAATAATAATAATAATAAAAAGTGAGTAAATATAAGAAGATTGAAGTAATGATAAAAATAAATGTCATTTCGTGAAAATACGAAATATAAAATGTATTACTTTTTACGAATGGGAGGGGGAACACGTTATTTCAACTATCTCTTAATTTAAATTGCTACGCCATTACTTTAAATCTCTTTGACAATCGCTCCGACCAAATTTGTGTGTAAACGCGTGTATGTGTGTGTATATAGAGGGAAATATTATTAAAGAATTTAATATTACAGTTTACGGTAATGTTTAATAATTAAACGGAAAGCGTCGCCTACTAACAACCCAAATGTATACCAATAACAAAAGTGTCGCAATATATAATTTATAACAGTACACTGTATATTACCGAGTTAATTAATTAAATCCGTATTGATTGGCGAGAATACAGACCACCTCGTGTAACAGGGATGCCATTCTGACACGGCAGGAGAGAGGTAAAGAGGAAGAAGGGACAGTCAACCTGCTTGTGACAGTGGTTCTCATCCAAAATCGAATGTCTCTTACCTCTTTACCTTTTTCCGTTATGTAAGCTTAGCTAACTCACCGAGTCGTTTAATTTCTCATTTCGATCTACGATACCGAAAAATAAACATAAAACTAATTTCTACCTTATTTAAACGTTAATACGTCATATTTGATTTTATTTATTTTTAATTTTATCACGAATTTTATTTACAAAAATTGTGTTCGCGCTAATAAAACGATTTTTTTTTTATAATTTCTCATTGATCGATCGTTCTAAAACGTTAATAACGAAAACACTTTGATTTACGTCTGCTTCTCTGATATCGATCAACTAGTTTCTTTTTTTTTTTTCTGTTCGTATCATAAAAATACGAAATGAGAGATCAAAACAAATACGAATATATACCACAAAAGAAAACGAATAAATTTTCGAGAAATAATAAAAAAAAAGAATACACCATTGTTTCATACTCAAAGCGAAAAAAAAGAGAACAAAAAGAAAAGCAAAAGAAAAAAACTTAGAAGAATCGAATAGTTAAAATCGGTTATCCTACTACCGAGTTCAAGTTTATCGAGGATTGATCAAATAGAAATCTGCATTATCGGCGGACGTTTGGTGAATCGAGTTTGGTGCATTTTCAGTCGCTTATCCGAGTTAACGTGTGAACCAGCCGGTGCATACAATTCGTTTATGTGTCCTTCCGAATCAATCTGTGTATGTATATGCGTGTATGTATACGTTTAAGTCGTATTAACAGATACGGACAACTTTACCTGCACCTGCACCACCACAACCATCACCTCTCCTCGCTACAATAATGGAAACGAATAATCACGTTTTCAAATGATCGATACCAACTCACTTTGTCCAGTTATATACACGTGCACAAAGATAATGTTTCACAATCAAGAGATACATACTCGTTAGTTTTACAAAAGTCGATAGTTCTACCACATACGAAAGATCTGCTTTCCCCTCCCCCCCTTTTGGGATTTTAATTGAATTTTAAAATACAACGATAAACCTACCACCGAATGATTCTAATCACGCGAATGTTCTTAATATACCATACAATTTAACAATGCTATGTTGTTTTTACAATTAATATAGTAATTATTTCGTTTATATTTTTCTTATTTATCAAAGTTAAAATTAATTGATTTAATCTTCATTTAAAATAATATTAATAGTAACAATATTAAAAAATAAAGAATAATGTTTCATTGATTGAGAAAAAAATATTTGAAAAAAAAAAAAAAAAAAAAAAAAAAAAAAATTTTAAAAAAAAAAAAAAAAAAAAAAAAAAAAAAAAAAAAAAAAACACGTTTCATCGGACGCGTTTTTAATTTGATTAACCGTTCGCACGCGATCACTTATGACAAATGAACGTATCGATGAAGTAAAAAAAAACTGAAATGACTAAAGAGTCGTACCTATCGTTTGATTAAAAGTTTTGCGAATGAAAATAAGGTGAATTTAAGGCAATCAATTAGGGCGAACGTTGAAACGTTTACAAAAGAATTACCAAACCACACGAACTTCGCGCTTCTCATCGTTTCCTTTAAGATTTTAACCAGCAAGTCTGATGAAAAGATCGAATAATCAACGTCCCGAAGTCTTAGCATGATGAGGGCGGCAGGTGGGGATAAATGAAGAAGGTGGAAGAGTAGTATGGTAAGGGTTGCAAGAAGAAGAAGAAGAAGACGAGGTAGAAGGGAGGAGGAAAAGGAGAATGGTTAAAGAGTAAAAGGAATGTCGAAGTATTATCGAAGTAGAGCTTTTCTTCGTTCTTTAACAAATCTTCTTCTTTTTCTTATACTTCTTCTACCTCGAAATATTTTTTTCTTATCTAGATCGTTTACTTATTCATGCGCGCCACTTAACCCTTCGAGAAAATTCATAACTTTTCTTCGCAAAAACGTATATAAAGAGAATGAGAGAGAGAGAGAGAGAGAGAGAAAGTTTCTCTTATAAGTATGATGGAGGGGGGGAGGGGGGTTTAATGCGGAATCAACGTTTCGACTATAATAAAATATAAATATAAATATAAATAGAAAATTATATACAGGATTTATTAATATGTTGCTGCATTAATTTAATTAATAGAATTGAATATATATATATCTATATATGGAAATATAAAAGTTAATTTATTTAAGGTTTCATCCTTTTTCATTTTTTTCTTTCTTTATTTCTATTTTTTTTGTTTTTTAATTAGAAATTTCGCATTTAAATAAAGTGAGAGAGAGAGAGAGAGAATATATATACGCGTAAGCATAAATTGATTTTCTATTGGTAAATTATAAGGTTGGAAGGAGGGGAAGGGAGAGAAGAACATCGTCGACTTTTTCTTTCATTATGCTAATCATAGTAGGCAGGTGAGAAATATAATCGGTTAATTATTACGACAAGGTAAAGCCAGACACGGTCAATTTTTCAAACGACTTTGCCTCGTAATATCCGATTCAAATCGATGCCAAAAATTACGATTTCTTCATTGCCGACAAATCACATTTTACTCTTGGAAAATAATTTTATATAACAGAAAAAAAAAAAAAAGTATTTGTATCAACTTCTTTTTCTTCTTATTCATTTCATTTCAAAGTCAACGAGATAAGCAACGAGTGATGTGTATTTTTTTTTTTTTTTT